>NW_015388669.1:415736-438133 GCF_001527695.2 Protobothrops mucrosquamatus | reverse complement strand
TCCGTTGCTTCTTGTCCTGCCTTCAGGTGCTTTGGCAGAAGAATAACAGAATAACAGAATTGGAAGGGACCTTGGAGGTCTTCTAATCAAACCCCCTGCTCAAACAGGAAACCCTATACCATTTCAGACAAATGGCTGTCCAGTCTCTTCTTAAAAACCTCCACAACTTCCAGAGGCAGGTTGTTCCACTGGTTAATTGTTTTAACAGTCAGGAAATTTCTCCTTCATTCTCGGTTACTTCTCTCCTTGCTTAGTTCCCATCCGTTGCTTCTTGTCTTGCCTTCAGATACTCTGAGAGTAGGTGGGATTCAAATATGTGAACAACCGGTTCTCTGTGTGGATGCCGCTTCCGGAAGTCCATTCTGGGCCTGGGCAACAAAAAATTAGCTACCGGTTCTGCTGAAGTGGTGAGAACTGCCTGAATCCTACCACAGGAAGGGAGGGAGGGAGGGAGGGAGGCAGGGAGGGAGGTAGGAAGGAAGGAAGGAGTGGTGGGATTCAAATATGTGAACAACCGGTTTTCTGTGTGGATGCCGCTTCCGGAAGTCCATTCTGGGCCTGGGCAACAAAAAATTAGCTACCGGTTCTGCCGAAGTGGTGAGAACTGCCTGAATCCTACCACAGGAAGGGAGGGAGGGAGGCAGGGAGGGAGGGAGGAAGGAAGGAAGGAGTGGTGGGATTCAAATATGTGAACAACCGGTT
The DNA here is from genome assembly GCF_001527695.2 of Protobothrops mucrosquamatus. Lineage (NCBI taxonomy): Eukaryota > Metazoa > Chordata > Lepidosauria > Squamata > Viperidae > Protobothrops > Protobothrops mucrosquamatus. The sequence goes on along the minus strand of NW_015388669.1, from coordinate 437,431 downwards.
TTCTGTGTGGATGCCGCTTCCGGAAGTCCATTCTGGGCCTCGGCAACAAAAAATTAGCTACCGGTTCTGCCGAACTGATGCGAACCATCTGAATCCCACCACTGGTTAACTTCTAGTTGGAATTCCTCACTCTTGTTTGGAAAGTTGCCGGAGTTTTCCTCGGATCCTGTGGCGCTGGGAGTCGGAGCGCCTTCTGAGTGTGTGTGTGTGTCTTATGTTGGAAAAGAGCCAGCTGCAAGCATGGTGAGAGACAGAGATTAACTCTGGGTGTTTGGGAGACCCCCTGCAGGGGAAAAGGGAGCAAGCTCCGTTGTTTGCAGGCAACCAAAGACTTGAACAGGCAGCCGTGTGAACCTGCTGGCATTCCTAAATAAAAGGAACATTGGTGCGTCTGTTGTGTTCGGGGAGTTGGGTCAGAACACACAATTGGGGCCCCAAGCATTTGCAATGCTCATGTGAGTGGGGCCCCTATTGCCCACGATGCTCGCATGAGTGGGGCTCTGCGCGCACACACGTGTGTGCATCAGCCAGTCACTCACGAGGCCTAGTTGCGAATAGGCTACAGACCGGTAGTGGGGTGCGGCCCACAGGTTGGGGACCCCTGCCCTAGAATATAAACTGAGAGCAGACCCCCCCCTCCCTTCTAGCACTGATGACGTTACCTAGTTTGGTAATGAAACGTCTGCAGGGATGTCAGAGGGCACCAAGGATCCCACTTTTAAATCCTCCTTGTTGTTTGCTTTCAAAATGTGGTTCAAGTATGTTTTGGAATAGACTTCAGCTCATGCTGAAGACAATAATTCAGGAAGCAATTTGAGCGAGTGAAATAATGAAAACCTTTCTCCCACAAGTGTCGTATTTATCAAGTCGCGGGAAGATAATGTGCCAAATTCGTCCCTGTTTTGAAAAACCAATTTGAAGAGAAGTGATTTGACAAGAGCATTTGTCACGACGTGAGAGATACAGAATAAAACAGCAATTAAAAAAAGGGAATAATCTAGCAAGGGGAAAAGGTATCATCAGAAAGACTGTAGCAAAACAAAACAAAAAATCAATTCGTTAATCAAATGAACAGAGATCCTTTCCAGAAGACACGATTAAAATCTTCCCTATCTCAGTCTTGAACAATTCTTATATTTTTTTTTCCTACGGCGACCGAAAATTAAAAAGAGTAAATTAAAAATGTTCCTTGCTAAGGTGGGATGTGGAGATGGCTCCACCTTTTTGTCTAGGTGTTGAGATGGTGTGTAAAAGGGGTGGAGCGTGTGTTCGGTTTTGCTTTTTCCTTTTGACCAAAGGAATCCACAGGGGATCAGCTAGCTAGCTGCAATGAATATAAATGTGTCAATGAGGTTTTTCTCCCCCTTTGTAAGAGCCAAAATATGTCATAAAAAGATTTACAAAAGCTTGTGCAGGAGACAAAATTGTGCAAAGAGCTCACGGGTTGGAAGGGATAACTAAAATAGGGATTAAATGTTGTTTTTTTAAAAAAAGAAATGATATTAGCCCTTCAAAGTGTGAAGAGAAAGAAAGAATTTAAACCTTTTGTTGAAGAATTATTTTAATACAATAGAATGTGATACAGGTGGGGCTTCCTTTTCAAATTAATTAGACGGAAGCTAGGAGGAAGAGAGACTCTACTTCAACCTTTTGTAAGACAAAATTCTAATAAATTTAAGGAATACTCCCATAATGAATAAGAGAAGATGACCTTGGATACTGAAAGGACTGGTTTGACTCTCAAAATTAAAACAAAAGGACGGTTTTGTAGCCTGCAGTTTAGAAACATGGAAAGTTATAGATAAATGAGAGAAAAAAAATAAGGAAAGTTGCAAGGATTTTATGCTATTATTTTTTTACTATTGTCGTTTTATTAATTGTTAACATAGGGATAGAGTTGATAGGGAAGAGGAGAGAGGTCAACATAACATCCTATCTTGTATTATTATTATTATTATTATTATTATTATTATTATTATTAATAATAATAATAATAATAATAATAATAATAATAATAAGAACAACAATAAAGTTGGAAGGGACCTTGGAGGTCATCTAGTCCAACCCCCTGCTCAGGCAGGAAACCCTATACCATTTCAGACAAATGGCTGTCCAGTCTCTTCTTAAGAGGTGTTGGAGCATTCACCTCTTCTGGAGGCAGGTTGTTCCACTGGTTAATTGTTCTAACTGTCAGGAAGTTTCTCCTTAGTTCTAGGTTGCTTCTCTCCTTGATCAGTTTCCATCCGTTGCTTCTTGTCCTGGACTCAGGTGCTTTAGAGAATAGCTTGACTCCCTCTTCTTTGTGGCAGCTCCTGAGATACTGGAACACTGCTATCATGTCTCCCCTTGTCCTTCTCTTCATTAGACTAGACATACCCAGTTCCAGCAACTGTTCCTTATATGCTTTAGCCTCCAGTCCCCTAATTATCTTTGTTGCTCTTCTCTGTACTCTTTCTAGAGTCTCTAGATAAAAATGATTTATTTAACCCTTTGCTGATTGTTCACAATTGCTCCAAAAGAGTTTAGGAAAACTTGAATGGGCAGCTGAGAGTGGAATTGGATAAAGAGGGGGTCAGACTATTCTCCAAAGCATCAGAAGTCCACACAAGAAACAATGGATGAAAAGGAATCAAGGAGCAAACCAACCTAGAACTAAGGAGAAATTTCCTTACCGTGAGAACAATCAATCAGTGGAACAACCTGCCTCCAGAAGCTGTGAATGCCCCAACACTAAAGGTTTTAAAGAAGAGATTGGACAACCATTTGTCTGAAACAGTGCAGGGTTTCCTGCTTGAGCAGGGGGTTGGTCTAGAAGACCTCCAAGGTCCCTTCCAACTCTGTTATTCTGTAAGTCTGTTCAACTGAGAAATGAGGGAAGAGACAGGAATAATGGGGGAAAGGGGATCATTAATCAGAGAAGATTTCCCATCGTTAATTCAGTTGTAAAATTAAACCACCATCATTTGTTTATACAACAGATGCCTTTTGACACTTAACATTTCTGACAACCAAGACAGGAAGAACAGAAGCATAATGCACAATTGAGTGATCAACAGACAATAGATGGAAGAGTCAATAAAAAAGAGCTAAATATTTTGCAAGTATTTAAGATCTTTCAACCCCTTTGTGATTATGTTAATATACTGTACATGTTACTCAGGCAGGGATCAATTCCTAAGCTGGTATTTCAGGACTTCCACTGATGAGTCCACTTATGACCATCAATCAATGAATCAATCAATCCATCAAAATAGAGCTGGAAGGGACCTTGGAGGTCTTCTAGTCCAACCCCCTGCTCAAGCAGGAGACCCTACACCATTTCAGACAGTCTCTTCTTGAAAACCTTCACTGATGGAGCACCCACAACTTCTGAAGGCAAGTCTTCCACTAGTTAATTGTTTTCACTGTTAGGAGGAAGTTTCTCCTTAATTCCTTAATTCCAGGTTGCTTCTCTCCTAGTTTCCATCCATTGTTTCTTGTCCTGCCCTCTGGAAAATAAGTTGACCCCCTCTTCTTTGTGGCAGCCCCTCAAATATTGGAACACTGCTATCCTGTCAACCCTGGTCCTTCTTTTCGTTGAACTAGACCAGGGGTAGGCAACCTTGGCTCTTTTACGACTCGTGGACTTCAACTCCCAGAATTCCTGAGCCGGCATGGCTCAGCTTGGAAACCTCTCCCTTTTCCCTCAGCATGGCTGGCTCAGGAATTCTGGGAGTTGAAGTCCACGAGTCATAAAAGAGCCAAGGTTGCCTACCCCTGAACTAGACATACCCTATTCCAGTAATCATTCTTTATATGGTTTAGCCTCCAGCCCCCTAATCACCTTTTATGGTCGCAACGGAGCCCAACATTTATGTTGCTAAGTGAGACATGTGTTAAGTGAGTTTTGCCCCATTTTATGACTTTTCTTGCCACAGTTGTTAAGGGAATCTCTGCAGTTGATCAGTTAGTAACCCGGTTGTTAAGTGGATCCGGCTTCCCCCATTGACTTGGCTTGTCAGAAGGTCCCAAAATGAGATCCTGTGATCCTTGGACTCTGCAACGGTCATAAATATGAACCATTTGGTGAGCAATTTTGATCATATGGCCCCGGGGATGCTGCAGCAGTCATATGTATGAAAAATGGTCAAACGTCCCTTTTTTCAATGCCATTGTAACTTCGAACAGTCGCTAAATCCACTGTTTTAAGTCGAGACCACCTCTCTATCAGTTTCCAGGATGTTAAACAATAAAGTCCCTTTATTGTTTCTCCAGATTTGTAGACAGCAAATTAGGATTCCTTTCCCTTTGCAAGTAGGTTCGATTAATTTTAATTCCTCAGGATAGTTTCTAATTAAATTTAATTTGTAGTAATTGTTTATAAATGACTTATGGATGTGAGCATTCATGTATTCGTGCCAGCCGGATAAGGGTAAAAATCTGAAACTTATTTTTTGTAATATGGATTATATCAAACATCATCCAGTTAGAGCAGGAGTCTTCAAACTTGGCCCTTTTATGACTTGTGGACTTCAGCTCCCAGAATGCCTCAGCCAATGTGCACGCTGGCTGAGGAATTCTGGGAGTTGAAGTCCACAGGTCATAAAAGGGCCAAGTTTGAAGACCTCTGAGTTAGAGAATAGTCTCAAAGTTAAGGCATCTACAGGATATAAATATGGGTGCCTATTTTACGTACAGCCAGTTTCTGTACATGTTCATAGCCAGTTTGACTGAGCAATCTGCTTGATCAGTCCACAAGTGAAAAAAAAATCACATTTAAGTAACACATGTGAAACAACTTGTATAGGTAATCCTTGACTTACAACAGTTTGTTTAGTGACTGTTCCAAGTTACAATGTTCCATTTTTCATAGTTACAACTGTTGCCACATCGTCATGGTCATGTGATCAAGACACTTGCAACTGACTCATATTTATTACGATGGTTGCAGTGTCTGTTGTGATTTCTCGCCAGCCAGTGGACCCCGCAGCTGAGTCTGAGGAATCAGATGAGGAGGAGGGGCCTGGAGTGACATTAGAGTCAGAGGAAGGCTCTGAGGAGCTCCAAGACTTACAGTCAGAGGAGGAGCCTGGCCCCTCTACTCGCGCTCAGGCTGAGACACAGTTGTGCTGGGAGCCTGAGTTGGACAGTGATGAAGAATAGCTGGGACAAATCCCGGATGCACGAATGTGCAGGCAAGAGAAGCGAGTAGGACAGAGGAATGCAATGGGGCAGCTCCAAAGGCAAAGGAGAAGGCATTAGGAAGCCACGCCTTGGCTGAATCATAAAAGGAAAGGTGTGGGAGGTCCTGGTTGCCGAAGGCAGCTGTTTGTGTTGAGGATCGAGTTTCTGTGACCCGTGTTTGTTTGCCTTGGACATTGACTCAGGTCTGTGAATAATAAAAGGGGATTGGTTTTTTCCTGCAGTTCCAGCTTGCTTGTTGCAAAATGGGTGTCTCCTTGTGAGCTTAACAAGGACTCACGTAGGCTGGGATAGAACAGTGTCCCAGGATCAGAAGATACCCCTTTTGTGACCTTCTGACAAGCAAAGTCAATGGGGGAAGCCAGATTCATTTAACAACTGGGCTGCTAACTTAACAACTACAGTGATTCACTTAACAACAGAGGCAAGAAAGGCCGTAAAATGAGGCAAAACTCACTTAATGAATGTCTCACTTGGCAACAGAAATTTTGGGCTCAGTTGTGACCGTACGTTGAGGATTACCTATAGTGTATTAAATATTACAGCAAACAAAATGACACGAATATCATAATTTTCATGAACACATGTGAGTGCTTCATGGGAGTATTTAATAAAACACAGGGAAGAAGAATTTATAATATTGCGTTTTGTCTACGTTTGCATTTTTTTATTTACTGTATTTAAGAACACGGTAACTGGACACCCTTAAAGCCGACACCAGCCAGAGCATAGAAAAACTCAAAGAAGTAGACCCAAAGGTGTTTTTTCAAAAGGCAACTGGACTTTCTTTGTTTTTCCTTGAAGATGTTTCACTTCTCATCCAAAAAGCTTCTGCCTGAAGAAAAGAATTGAAGAAGCTTCTTGGATGGGAAGCGAAATGTCTTCAAGGAGAAACAACGTCCAGTTGCCTCTTGAAAAAGCACTTTGGAACCACCATGACCTGGATGACGGAGAATCTCCATAGACATCAAAGAAGTAGTGCACAATTGGAAGATGTGGAGAGACCTGGCCCATGGAGTCGTCAAAAGTTGGACATGACTGAATGGATAACATCATCACCATCATGATCACCATCATGATCACATCATCATCATGATCACCATCATCACCACCATCATCATCCCCATCATGCACATCATCATGATCACCATCATGGTCACCATCACCATCATCATGCATCACCATCATGATCACCATCATGGTCACCATCACCATCATCATGCATCACCATCATGATCACCATCACCACCACCATGATCACCATACACCATGATCACCATCATGATCACCATCCTGATGATCACCGTCATGATCACTATCATCATGATCACCATCCTGATGATCACCATGATCACCATCATCATCACCATCACCATGCATCACCATCATCATCATCACCATGATCACCATCATCATGGTCACCATCATCATGATCACCATCACCATCATCATCACCTACTATATTTAAGGAGGTAGCTGTCTTCTATTTCATAACACACTGATATAGGAAGCATGTTTTAAAACTTTCGCACAAATTAATGTAATTGAGTAGACTTCCCAGACTTACCTCCTCTATGGATAAACAAAGAAGTCTCGCTGCCAACCGGACATTCTTTAAGTATATCCACTACTTCGGCATGGCTCATGTTCTGTACATTCTGCTGGTTGATCTCGACAATGAGGTCACCTTCACATAAACCAGGGCAGCCCTGAACATCTAAGATTTGCTTCACCCTCTGTCCTGTGGGACTGTCTGCTATGGTGAAGCCGAAGCCCTGGGCCCCTTTCACAATGGTTAAGGTCATGAGTTCAGCTTGAGTGGCTCCTGACGAGGCCATGGAGATGTTGTCATCATGGAGGGGTGGTGGGAATGTGCTATCAAGCTGACTCTCTGCTGGAATGGAATGCAAAGAATGTGGCGGCCGATCTGTTATATCCGGAACAGACTGGGAAGTTCTAGAAATGTATTCCAAATAAGTTTCATAGTTATGTCTTCCGTTGATGACGACCGGAGGCCTCTCCATCATGGTGAGTGGTGGCACTATGCTGTTGGCAGGATCTTCAGGGTCAAAGGGCAAAGGGTATCCACGACATAGCACCAGGTTGACACTCTGACCAATGGGAACAGACTGGAAGAGTTTGACGACGTCCGCGTGGGTATGTCCAAGGACGCATACTTCATTAATGTAGACAATAACATCACCTAGAAACAACAACAACAACATGAGGCACAGTAATCTTGTCTTAAGATAACAACGATGTTGCAGCTACTGAGATAATTGCTTAAAATGACAGGGAATAATGCAGGTAGTTCTTGACTTACGACCAAAATTGAGCTCAAAATATCTGTGGCTAAGTGAGACACTTTTAAGTGCCATACTTATCAAGTGAATCACTGCAGTTATTAAGTTAGTAACATGGTTGTTAAGTGAATCTGGCTCTAACTTTGCTTGTCAGAAGCTCGCAAAAGGGGATCACGTGACCCCGGGATGCTGCAAACCGTCATAAATATGAGTCGGTTGCCAAGTGTCTGAATGTTGATCACATGACCGTGGGGATGCTGCAACGGTCATAACTGAAAAACGCTCATAAGTCCCTTTTTTCAGTGTCGTTATAACTCTGAGCAGACATTAAACAAACTGTTGTAAGTTGAGGACCACTTGTAGAAAACTAAAATTGGCACTTGAATATTGTCTCAAAGATTTTACTCCACGTTTATAGATATTTTCAAGTTGAAAACTACATTACACGGAAAGAAGGCGACGAAGAGAAAAATGTTCTATTTCCACTATATAAACAGAGTTGCAGCTTTAGTTTTTCTTCCTAACTGCAACCCAATTTTTTTTTCAAGGTTTGTTACGGAAATTAATCTTTAAACGCCCCTTCTAAAGAGGCATATGAAATGGGAGTCCTTGTCATTTTACATGGGATGTCACCATTTCTGTTCACAGCAAAGTTTCAATTGTTTTTCTTCTCGGTATAAATGCAATGCCCACCCACCAAAAACATGCTTATAATATAGGCAGTGCTTACACTGACAGCCCACAAAAATCGCTACCAGGTTTTCCATATTCCCATGTGTAAATTGGGATAACGCCCAGGATCACATTTCAAGAAACCTCTAAGATGAAGCTGCAGATACAACTTTATTTGTTACAGCTTATCAGAAACAGGCTCACACACTACGAGCTGTAATAGGTGCGGATTTTTTTTAAAAAAAAGACAGTAAAATTGCCTACACAATAAGGTGAAGATGCAGATCGATAAGGCCAGGCTTGTACCCACGAATAATCTGCTCCGGGGCTGACCCACAAAAAAAACAACACAGTGACAGAACATGACTTATTATCTGGAGCTGCTTTAAAACTACACCGCTGTGTCATCAGCAATCTCCTGACCCCTGAACTGCGTTGAGAAATAGTGGTTTGGCTACTGACAGCTTCTTAATCTAAAGCAATGGCTTAGCAGCATCGGGGAACCAAATCAACAAGACAAATGTGCAGGACAAATGTGCAGAATTCAAAGCTTACAAGGAACTCCAGACTGAACATCAAGGCCTACAAGACATAATGTTGCTGTTGTTAGTTGCGAAGTGTCTGATCGCGACCCCATGGACAACGTTCCTCCAGGCCTTCCCGTCCTCTACCATTTTCTGGAATCCATTGAAGCTCACGCCTACTGCTTTAGTGACTCCATCCAGCCATCTCATTCTCTGTTGTCCCCTTCTTCTCTTGCCCTCAATCTTTCCCAGCATTAGGCTCTTCTCCAGTGAGTCCTTCCTTCTCATTAGGTGGCCAAGTACTTGAGTTTCAACTTCAGGATCTGGCCTTCTAAAGAGCGGTCAGGGTTGATCTCCTCTAGGACTGACCGGTTGGATCGTCTTGCAGTCCGGGGGACTCGCAGGAGTCTTCTCCAGCACCATAGTTCAAAGGCCTCCATTCTTTGGCGCTCAGCCTTTCTTATGGTCCAGCTTTCACAGCCATACATTGCAACTGGGAAAACCATGGCCTTGACTATACACACTTTTGTTGGCAGGGTGATGTCTCTGCTTTTTAGGATGCTGTCTAGATTTGCCATGGCTTTCCTCCCCAGGAGCAAGCATCTTCTAATTTCTTGGCTGCAGTCCCCATCTGAGGTGATCTTGGAGCCCAAGAAGATAAAATCTGTCACTGCCTCCATTTCTTCCCCGTCTATTTGCCAGGAATTGAGAGGGCCGGATGCCATGATCTTGGTTTTACAAGACATAATAATGTTAGTTAAAACTCGAGAGTGGCTTGTGGAGATTTCTCAGTCATCCAGGTCACAGTTGTCTCAAAGGCGCTTTTTTCAACAGGCAACTGGACTTTGAACATCTTTCACTTCTCATCCAAGACGCTTCATCGCTTTTGGCAGGATGGGGGGGTTGATGGAAGAATGGGGAGGCGGGGGTTGAAAGGATCACATTGCTTTGCGGTCCTCTGATCGTTAGCACTCTCCCTGAGAGCTCTTGAGGCCACTTGGAGGTTTATCTGTGCTCTCTGGGTCACCAGAAAAGTGTGTGTGGAACCTTCTTGGAACTGCTGAAAAGACTTTGTTGTAAACAGGAGATAGGTGGTGTTGTATCCCTTCCCTTCTGTTGAGGCCTCTTTGACCTCTCTTTCAAACCAGTGGTCCTCTCTGTCCAGAATGTGGACTTTGCTGTCTTCAAAAGATCTTTGTTTTTCAGATGCAGATGAACTGCCGAATCTTCTCCTGATGGGTTTGTTCTCCTATATCAGTGATGGCAAACCTTTTAGAGACTGAGTGCCCCAAAACCATCCCACCTGCTCCGCCCCTGCCCCCGCTCCGTCCCCTTGCCCTGCCCCCACTACACCCCACCCCACCCACCCGCATGACTACCCACAGCCTCCACAGCCTGCCATAGCAGATTGCCCAGGTGGCCCAGCAGCATCATGGTGGCCATCCCCTCCACCCGCGTCCTGCAGCATCATCTACGCGTGATGGGGCACAAGGGTGGAGTCTTGTCCCTGCTACCATGTGCTTCGCTGAGCTGCTCCATGCAGGCCGTACCTGGGGGCGACTCTCCTTCAGGGGGGCTGCTGGTGAGGAGGGGGCCGTGGGGGGAGGCGGGGCTGGGGCGATGGCGCATGTGCCCACAGAGAGGGCTACGAGTGCCACCTTTGGTACGCGTGCCATAGGTTCGCCACTACTGTCCTATGTTGTGCCATGCATTTGTGAAGTGATTATTTTGTTTCTCCGATGTACAGATCTGCACATGTCTGACTGCATTGTATTGCATATATCACATTGCTCAGTTTGTGTCTGGGTGTTTTATCCTTGGGGTGGGCAAGCTTGGGTTTAAAATGTACATGTAGGTTGTGTTGGTTGAAAATCCTCCTGCGCTTTTCAGACATTCCTGCAATGTATGGAATGACAACGTTGCTTCGTTTGTTGTTCTCTTCTTTGTCTATTATGGAGGAGCCCCTGCTGAGTCTTTTTCTAGATTTGATGAAGGATTTGATAAAACCCGAGAGGTTTAGCCTATTACTTATTCTCCAATACGTGTCAATCATTGTCCACTTGCCTACACAAGCAGCTCAGTTTGGTGAATAAACTCACGGAAATCTGGCAGCAGAAATGGGAACCTCGGAGAAAGAAGTACATTGCAGTTTGTCTAAACATCACCAGTTGAAACAGAAAATTTTCCAAGGAAGATTCCAGCCTGACGCCACAGCAATAGAATTTATGGAAATATCCAACTCCGTTGCTGAAAGATAGGTGCTTCCCAACTCATTACAAGTGCTCATTTATTTAGGAAGGATACAATTGGTTGTAGATCATGTCTCCCTCTAAATTAAAAGTGTGTGTGATGGAGTTGTGGACAACTCAGTCTACTTTTGCCTGTTTCCCTGATAGTTACATGAAACGATAGTTTCCAATCTCGTTAGTTTCCTTTCTTGCATGGAAGATGTCTCTGTGATGGGATGTGCATCAAATAACAGAATAACAGACTTGGAAGGGACCTTGGAGGTCTTCTAGTCCAACCCCTTGCTCAGGCAGGAGACCCTATGCCACTCCAGACAAGTGGCTGTCCAGTCTCTTCTTCAAAACCTCCAGTGTTGGAGCACCCACAACTTCTGGAGGCAAGTCGTTCTACTGATTAATTGTTCTCACTGCCAGGAAATTTCTCCTTAGTTCTAGGTTGCTTCTCTCCTTGTTTAATTTTCCATCCCTTGCTTCTTGTCCTGCCTTCTGTTACTTTGGAGAATAGGTTGGTCCCCTTTTCTTTGGGGCAGCCCCTCAAATATTGGAAGACTGCTTTCATGTCTCCCCTAGTTCTTCTCTACACTAGATTAGACATACCCAATTCCTGTAACCGTTCTCCGTATGTTTTAGCCTCAAGCCCCCTAATCATCTTTATTGCTTAACAGCTGTGGTAGAAAAGGGTCATAAAATTGGGGATGACTCACTTAAGAACCGCCTTGCTTAGCATTGGAAATGAGTGTTTGCAAGCCAAGGACTATCTACTATACCTCGTTCAGAGAACAAAACTGCTGTTTTGTTAAATCTGCTGATACAGGATAGCAGTAACTCAGCCCCTTGTTGTAAGCAGAGTTTTCTCCTGATTTGAAGAAAATTGGTCTACACTTTTCAGCAAACATCAGCCATTAAAATGGGATCCTCATTTTACATTTTTATGACTCTTTCCTACATGTAGATAAAATAACCGTTTTGATTTGCCGGAAAAGATAGCTGCCGAATAACAACGAAACACAGATATACTATGTACGGAGCCACTGTTTTCATCTAGCTTTTTAACTTTTTTTTCCTGTTCTCTTTAAAGAGTCCTGGCTTGTATCCTGAATGTGTGTGTGTGTGTGTGTGTGTGTGTTAATTAAAAAAGCTGGCTTTTCAAAATGTGTGGGCTAAACCATCATGCATCCGGTAATTACAAAGAAACAGATGTGGATTAGTTGATGAGGCTATTTACATTTCTATTGTGTTCTATTTAAATGGAAGCATTTAACTTATCTTTTTTTTTTTTTGGCACAAAAGGAAGAATAGAATGAATTGTGACAATCTAAAGACTTTGATTATTTGCTGATGTGGCAGATATCAAACAGCAGTGAGGAAAACTGCAAGGAAAGCACAAACAAGTGCAGAGTGTGAAAAACGGGCAGAAATTCTGCACCGATTACGGACTTGTAAGATTTGTACGATAGTAAGATGTGATAAATAAAAATAGCACATATTTTCACATCAAGGCTGCTGGAAATAAGAAGAGTGTTAGGTGATGTGGAAGACACGTCAACCAGTACATAAATAAGCTTCCTCTTCTTTTGGCCATCATAAAAATCTGGAGTGTCTCAACTGATAACAGGATATCAGTAGCTTTGAAGAATAGAGAAAAAAATAACCTTCATACATTCTCTACTATTTGGGAGAGCTTACAGTCTCCTGAGGTGAAAGCTTTGGTTATATGGAAGCACTGTTGTAAAAAGTGTTACTCAACTGTTCGGCTGTGTGCTATTTCTTCATCTGAAGCTTTGTATGCATTGAGATCAGGGTTTTTCAGGTCTAGATTACAGAATTAACAGAGTTCTGGAAGGGACCATGGAGGTCTTCTAGTCTAACCACCTGCTGAAGAAGTCTATGGAGGTTCTCAGGCATCCAGGTCATGGTTTCCCCAAAGGTGCTTTTTCAAAGGTTGCCTCTTGAAAAAGCACCTTTGGGACCTGCTCAAGAAGGTGACCCTGCACCATTTCAGACAAGTGGCTGTCCAATCTCTTCTTGAAAACCTCCAGTGATGGAGCCCCCATAACTTCTCAAGGCAAGCCGTTCCACTGATTAATTGTTTTCACCGACAGGACATTTCTCCTTAGTTCTAGGTTGGTTCTCCCTTTAATGATCTTCCATCCTTTACTTCTTGTCCTGCCCTTGGGTGCTTTGGACAATAGGTTGACCCTCTCTTCTCTGTGACAATCCTTCAAGGATTGGAAGACAGCTATCAAATCACCCCTAGCCTTCTCTTTGTCAGACTAGACCTCACCAGTTCCCTTAATCACTCATCGCTATCATCTAGACCCCTTATCATCTTTGTTGTTCTTGTCTCCACACTTGCTAGGGTCTCAACGTCTTTTTAAATCATGGTGATCAGAACCTGTCCTCTCCTCAGGTGCTTTGGAGCAGAGCTTTTCAACCAGTGGTACGGGTACCTCCTGTGGTACATTGGCACCTGGCAGGTGATACATGGCCATCCTAGAAAAGTGGTATTGGGGGAGGGGAATAAGCTGAACCGGTGGCAGCACGGCACAAACCTGAGTGAGAGATGGCTGGAACTGCAGGGCTGTCAGGACTCAGCGGAAGTGCCAGGATCAGTGCCGCTTTCCAGCTGATCGGCGCTTCTTCGGGGCTGTCAGGACTCAGTGGAAGCACCAGGATCAGCGCGAGGCTCCAGCTGGATCTTGGCTCTGATCCTAGTGCTTCTGCTGAGCCCTGAAGAAGCACCAATCAGCTGGAAAGCAGCACTGATCCTGGCACTTCCGCTGAGCCCTGAAGAAGCGCCGATCAGCTGGAATGTTGCAGCATCTCCAGGGTCTTGTGATTTACATTCAGATGCTTGGCAACTGATTCATATTTATGATGGTCACAGTGTCCCAGGGTCATGTGAAATGACCAAAACCTGCTGCAACCACCCAGCAGACGGGGAGAATAAAAACCAAACAACCCCCCACCCCACCCCCGCTGCCAATCCTCAACAGAAATGCTCACAACAATGAAAACCGCAGACAGGAGGAAGAGTGCGGCTGGGTGGGCAGGCAGGCAGGTGTCTTGCTCGGCTATGGCTCGGGGGGCACTTTTTTCAGTGCCATTGTAATTTCGAACAGTCACTAAGCGAACTGTTGTAAGTCGAGGACTACCTGTACTTTATCACTTTTTTCTTTTTCTTTTTTTTTGGTCATCAAGTTTTTGACACCTTGCTAGGCGACTGGTGGTACTCGGATGTTGCCATCTCCTAAAAGTGGTACAATGGGTGAAAAGGTGGAAAAGCCCTGCTTTGGAGAATAGGTTGATTAGGAGAATAGGATCCATGAAATGATCGTCGTTTGATTGGAAAGATGGGAGCGGACTTTAAAGAGGGCCACCGATCCGTTCTCAATGCCCTCTTAAAGTTCATTTTGTGAAGGAGCGCAGAAAGTTTTAAGCAGTCGAAAAATGAGGAAGAGTATTTTTCATTTTTAACCGCAAAAAATGTCTGCCTCATGGATTTTAAGAGGCTGTTCCCCAAAGGTATAGTGAGGAACAAATTAAATTGGCTACAGTATGTCAGGGGCTCACCTTCCGATACAACGAAAAACACGTAGGAATATTAAAAAGCTCTCTCCATGAAAAAGAAAATAAATGGCCTGTTTGAACATCCTACCATTTCCTCACATTTCCCATCTCTTAATTAAGGAACAGAAGTGAGATCCAATTCAGACACAAAAATAGATGAGGTGTTCATTTCCTTAATGGCAAATGAATGAAACCGAGTAATAATACGACTCCGGTATAATCTTCCAAGTTTTGGCCAGAACTCAATTTATTTAATGGTACAAAGAATAGCATGACATCACGAACATTTAATGGACAACACTCTTCCTGTCGGAAGAAAAGACAGAATTTGGATTCTGTTCCTCGAAGTGTATAAGTTTTCTATCCTTTTATTGGCTGTTTTTCCTTTATTTTTATTGAAACTGTTTTTGACCATCTCAAAGCTCAGGTGTGAATACTGTACTAAAAGGTACAGGGAAGGGGAGCCCTTGCGTTGCCTTGTCACCTGCCGTGCAGCTGAGAAGAAATAAATAAATAAATACAGGTGACTTAACGGCAAGAACTGAGGCCAAAATTTCTGCTGCTAAGTGAGACAGTTGTTAAGTGAGTTTTCCCCCATTTTACATCCTTTCTTACCACAGTTGTTAAATGAATCACTGCAGTCGTTAAAGTCAACGCAGTGCTGGGCTGCATTAACAGAGGGATAGAATCACGATCACGTGAAGTGTTGATACCACTTTACAAGGCCTTGGTAAGGCCACACATGGAACGCTACACCCAGTTTTGGTCACCACGATGTAAAAATGATGTTGAGACACTAGAAAGAGTGCAGAGAAGAGCAACAAAGAGGATCAGGGGACTGGAGGCTAAAACATATAAGAAACGGTTGCTGAAATTGGGTATGTCCAGTTTAATGAAGAGAAGGACCAGGGGTGACATGATAGCAGTGTTCCAGTATCTCAGGGGCTGCCCCAAAGAAGAGGCAGTCAAGCTATTCTCCAAAGTGCCTGAAGGCAGGACAAGAAGCAATGGATGGAAACTGATCAAGGAGAGAAGCAACCTGGAACTAAGGAGAAACTTCCTGACAGTGAGAACAATTAACCAGTGGAAGGACTTGCCTCCAGAAGCGGTGAATGCTCCAACACTGGAGGATTTTAAGAAGAGACTGAACGACCATTTGTCTGAAATGGTTTAGAGTTTCCTGCATGAGCAGGGGGCTGGTCTAGAAGACCTCCAAGGTCCCTTCCAACTCTGTTATTCTGTTAACTTAGTAACATGATTGTTAAGTGAATCTGGTTTTCCCATTCACCTTACAATAGGTCATATTTTATCATTATGTAACATCCTGCCCCATTCATACAATACCTAGATTTAAGAACTTTGGAAATTATATATGGTGGTGCTTAAATGTTTGAAAGACCCCAGTGATGGAGCATCCACAACTTCTGAAGGCAAGCTAGTTCATTGGTTGATTGGTCTCATGGTAAGGAAATGTCTCCTTGGTTCTAGGTTGCTTCTCTCCTTGGTTAATTTCGATTCATTTTTTCCAGTTTTGGCAAGGTTGACCCCCTTGTCTTTGTAGGAGCCCCTCAAATATTGGAACACTGCTATCATGTCTCACCATAGTGCTTCTTTTCATTATACTGGACATACCCAATTCCTGTAACGATTCTTTGTATGTTTTCAGGAGCCATGGTGGCGCAGTGGTTAGAATGCAGTATTGCAGGCTAACTCTGCCAACTGCCAGCAGTTCGATTCTCACCAGGTCAAGATGGACTCAGCCTTCCACTCTCCCGAGGTCGGTAAAATGAGGACCCAGATTGTTGGGGGCAACATGCTGACTCTGTAAACTGCTTACAGAGGGCTGTAAAGCACTATGAAGTGGTATATAAGTCTAAGCGCTACTGTCAACTCTACAACGAATCTGGCTGAAGCCATCTTGCTTGTTCTATATTGCCACGAGAATGGGAGGGGGGAAGTGGAGGTTTTCTGCTAGTCTAAACAATTTTCTGTCCCATGGGAACCAAGGTCATTTCTATCAGTCGGATTGGGGGGATGGGTGTACTGTTAGAAAGCCCGCCAATCTATTCTATTGGGACACGTAATTGATTGCATAGCTTTGGGGTGGAAAGTTTAACTTTGTAATAGTGTAACTCTTTGGGGGGGGGGGATTTCAGACTTGGTTTCACTTTTGTTCATGCCGATACTTTATAACCAATAAACGTGTTCTTTGAGGAAGCCTTTAGCCTCGGAATTCTGATTTACTGTATATGGTCTCATCTACCAGAACCATGACAGCTATCGCTATTGTTATTTTAGCCTCCAGCCCCCTAATCATCTTTGTTGCTCTTCTCGGCACACTTTCCAGAGTCTCAACATTTTTTATATATATTGTGGTGACCAGAACTGGATGTAGAATTCCATGTGTGGTCCAAATACGTAGCTTTGGATTGTTTTCTCCAGTAAATCAATGGATCGGTATAATGTTTTTTTTTACTCATTTGTTTAATTAGTTTCTTCTTATTTAGTTTTAGGACTTGTGTGGAAAACAGATTGTGTTTTAGCTCATATTTATGCAGAAGTCTTTTTCAAAAGGCTTTACAGCTTCCTCTCTCGGCAGAGAGAAATTAGATTCCCCTGTCTTGATAAATTGGAAGAGACGTGCAATCTAATATGGTGATATGCACCTCACCATTTAATTTAGTCCACAAATTGTTTAGGTGTCTTCTGAGAAAACAAGGGCAAAATAAATTAGGAGGAGGTTGATAATGTTTATTTCCCAAGCTGTCTCTAAAACATTATGATACACCATGAAAGATGTCACGTGTATAAAAAAAAGATTGGAAAATATTTGACCCAGACGGATGAAGAGCAATGACCTCAAATAAATTTATAGCGTTTCCCAATATACTCCTTTCTCTCAAACAAAAAGAGCCGTTGCAAGTATTCATAAAATTTTCAGTAGAATCCATCCAATAAAGTTCAATAGTTCATATGAACAAAACAGAGTGCTTGTGTTGCAGAAGATTGCATTTGTTGTGGAGTTTTATTTTGTATGCTCCATTTTAATTAGAATTGGCTCAAGTTCAGCACTCAACTAAGAGACTATAAGGTAAAGTTATAAATAAATACCATGTCAATAATACGTTCTTCAGAAGTATAGAAGTAATTGAATGACACTCAACTTTCCGTTCTCCATAGTGAATCACCTGGTAAAGCAGCGAAATTGATTTCAGAATCTAATCTGAAAATATCTCTATATTTCTCTCTTTGTTGTTGTTAGTTGCGAAGTCGTGTCCGACCCATCGCAACCCCATGGACAACGTTCCTCCAGGCCTTCCTGTCCTCTACCATCTTCTGGAGTCCATTTAAGCTCACGCCTACTGCTTCAGTGACTCCATCCAGCCACCTCATTCTCTGTTGTCCCCTTCTTCTCTTGCCCTCCATCTTTCCCAGCATTAGGCTCTTCTCCAGTGAGTCCTTCCTTCTCATTAGGTGGCCAAAGTACTTGAGTTTCAACTTCAGGATCTGGCCTTCTAAAGAGCAGTCAGGGTTGATCTCCTCTAGGACTGACCGGTTTGATCGCCTTGCAGTCCAGGGGACTCGCGGGAGTCTTCTCCAGCACCAGAGTTCAAAGGCCTCAATTCTTTGGTGCTCAGCCTTTCTTATGGTCCAACTTTCACAGCCGTACATTGCAACTGGGAAAACCATGGCCTTGACTATACTCACTTTTGTTGGCAGAGTGATGTCTCTGCTTTTTAGTATGCTATCTAGATTTGCCATAGCTTTCCTCCCCAGGAGCAAGCGTCTTTTAATATTTCTCCCTTACGGTACTTAGAAATGTTGAATGAAACAGTTGGACTCCATACCTAGCAGTTCCTCCAAACCTATGCAATATTCAGAAAAAAAATTAAGGTATCGTATTTCCCTTCATAATTTTAAGAATATACAGTATATTCTATTTTTGCCATCTCCCCTCAACTCCGACACTCTCATTTGCATCCTACGTGGCTCAGTACCACTTTAAGCAAAAAATTTCTATTTCGTGAAAAAGAAATCCTTGAGAATCCCTTGCCTCCATATTTGAAAAAAAAGCACCACTAATTAAAACCAAAATTTTAAAACATTTGAATAACCGAACTCAAAAGACAGACTCTAACTTATGAAGTTCCATATGGTATCACAGCCCTTCCTTAGCTGTCATTTCTGTATGCAAGAGCATTTATATATTTATCACTCACTGGGTAGCTCATGAGGTAAAACAATACATGTAATTTATCAATAATGAATAAAATGAGAAGTTAAGACAGGCCCGTTATCTCTTCCAGATTAGTTTTTTTTTATCACTCTTTGTCATGCCTCCGTCTGAGCCTGACTCTGAGGAGGAACGGGACTCTATGGAGGTGGAGGGAGAGGTGTCTGTGGCTTCAGAGGAATGTGGGGAAGAGCAGGCCGAGGCAGGCCAGGGCCCTTCAGGATTGGGACAGGAGGAACAGGAGAGGCAGAGCTCAGGCGATGAGCAAGGGCCACCCCCACCTGATCCTAGAGCACGGAGAGTGGAGAGAAGGAGGGAACAACGCAAGCAGGCTCAACTACTTGGGAGGAGAGCATCCTGCCCCTCTCCACAAGGCACACCTGGAGAAGGAGATTTAAGGAGATGCTGTGGGGAGGGGCATTTGTCGGGAACAAACGCTGATTCCTTGGAGTGTTGTGTATTGTCGCTGATCTCTTGTTCTGTGACTTCTGTTTGGAAACCTGGAAACTCGAACTATTGGACTGTCTGACCACGTTACTTGAATGTTTAAAGACCTCGGACTGTATTTCAGATTCTCTCTTTTGAAAACTGCTCAGGCAAGCTAGAATTCAAACAGACTCGTTAAGTTTATGTTTTCTTCCTAGTTATCTCTATGGCCTTGAGTACTTTCTTATGCTACTCAGACTGTATTTGAACCTACTTTCAGCCAGAGTCGGCTGAAGGGGTATGTGTGTGTTCTTTTGTTGGAGGCTTTCCAGCAAACGTGGGAGCATTTGGGGAGAATTTGGAGCAATAAAAGAACTGTTGGAATTGCCAGCTGACTGCATTGTCTCTGTGATGTGCCCTGGGTCGTCACACTCTTTGTCAACAGAAAACCAAAAGCTATTAGTTATAATTTTTTATGGGTGTGCTTCCTCCTCCTTCTGGAGTTTATCTATGAGGAGACAGAGCCTGGGAGTGGAGTCAAGAGAGGACTCAGCCTAGAATCATTACATATCCACAAACTCTCCAAATCCAGACCCTTCTTGAATTCTGTTAACTCTTATCTAGCNCACCTCATTCTCTGTCGTCCCCTTCTTCTCTTGCCCTCCATCTTTCCCAGCATTAGGCTCTTCTCCAGTGAGTCCTTCCTTCTCATTAGGTGGCCAAAGTACTTGAGTTTCAACTTCAGGATCTGGCCTTCTAAAGAGCAGTCAGGGTTGATCTCCTCTAGGACTGACCGGTTTGATCGCCTTGCAGTCCAGGGGACTCGCGGGAGTCTTCTCCAGCACCAGAGTTCAAAGGCCTCAATTCTTTGGCGCTCAGCCTTTCTTATGGTCCAACTTTCACAGCCGTACATTGCAACTGGGAAAACCATGGCCTTGACTATACGCACTTTTGTTGGCAGAGTGATGTCTCTGCTTTTTAGTATGCTATCTAGATTTGCCATAGCTTTCCTCCCCAGGAGCAAGCGTCTTTTAATATTTCTCCCTTACGGTACTTAGAAATGTTGAATGAAACAGTTGGACTCCATACCTAGCAGTTCCTCCAAACCTATGCAATATTCAGAAAAAAAATTAAGGTATCGTATTTCCCTTCATAATTTTAAGAATATACAGTATATTCTATTTTTGCCATCTCCCCTCAACTCTGACACTCTCATTTGCATCCTACGTGGCTCAGTACCACTTTAAGCAAAAAATTTCTATTTCGTGAAAAAGAAATCCTTGAGAATCCCTTGCCTCCATATTTGAAAAAAAAACACCACTAATTAAAACCAAAATTTTAAAACATTTGAATAACCGAACTCAAAAGACAGACTCTAACTTATGAAGTTCCATATGGTATCACAGCCCTTCCTTAGCTGTCATTTCTGTATGCAAGAGCATTTATATATTTATCACTCACTGGGTAGCTCATGAGGTAAAACAATACATGTAATTTATCAATAATGAATAAAATGAGAAGTTAAGACAGGCCCGTTATCTCTTCCAGATTAGTTTTTTTTTTATCACTCTTTGTCATGCCTCCGTCTGAGCCTGAATCTGCGGAGGAAAATGAGCTGGAACGGGACCCCCTGGAGGTGGAGGGAAAGGGGTCTGTGGCTTCAGAGGCATGTGGGGAAGAGCAGGCCGAGGCAGGCCAGGGCCCTTCAGGATTGGGACAGGAGGAACAGGAGGGGCAGAGCTCAGGCGATGAGCAAGGGCCACCCCCACCTGATCCTAGAGCACGGAGAGTGGAGAGAAGGAGGGAACAATGCAGGCAGGCTCAACTACTCCAGAGAAGAGCATCCTGCCCCTCTCCACAAGGCACACCTGGAGAAGGAGATTTAAGGAGATGCTGTGGGGAGGGGCATTTGTCGGGAACAAACGCTGATTCCTTGGAGTGTTGTGTATTGTCGCTGATCTCTTGTTCTGTGACTTCTGTTTGGAAACCTGGAAACTCGAACTATTGGACTGTCTGACCACGTTACTTGAATGTTTAAAGACCTCGGACTGTATTTCAGATTCTCTCTCTTGAAAACTGCTCAGGCAAGCTAGAATTCAAACAGACTCATTAAGTTTATGTTTTCTTCCTAGTTATCTCTATGGCCTTGAGTACTTTCTTATGCTACTCAGACTGTATTTGAACCTACTTTCAGCCAGAGTCGGCTGAAGGGGTATGTGTGTGTTCTTTCGTTGGAGGCTTTCCAGCAAACGTGGGAGCATTTGGGGAGAATTTGGAGCAATAAAAGAACTGTTGGAATTGCCAGCTGACTGCATTGTCTCTGTGATGTGCCCTGGGTCATCACACTCTTTGTCAACAGAAAACCAAAAGCTATTAGTTATAATTTTTTATGGGTGTGCTTCCTCCTCCTTCTGGAGTTTATCTATGAGGAGACAGAGCCTGGGAGTGGAGTCAAGAGAGGACTCAGCCTAGAATCATTACATATCCACAAACTCTCCAAATCCAGACCCTTCTTGAATTCTGTTAACTCTTATCTAGC
>NW_015388669.1:410907-415494 GCF_001527695.2 Protobothrops mucrosquamatus | reverse complement strand
TCACACTCTTTGTCAACAGAAAACCAAAAGCTATTAGTTATAATTTTTTATGGGTGTGCTTCCTCCTCCTTCTGGAGTTTATCTATGAGGAGACAGAGCCTGGGAGTGGAGTCAAGAGAGGACTCAGCCTAGAATCATTACATATCCACAAACTCTCCAAATCCAGACCCTTCTTGAATTCTGTTAACTCTTATCTAGCACCAATTTAGTGCTGATCCTTAGATGACTAGATTCTTGTTTATAGACGTGACCAATAAATCTTCTTAACTGGACCGTAAGGTGTGTTCCTGAATCTTAACCCTCACAGTTTCAGAGAAACTCATCAAATGGCAGTTTTGTTAGATTTTCTTCATTTACCTCCAAGAATGGCTAAACTCTCCATTCAAACACGGTCGCTGGATTTGCCCTAAAAGCCGAGTTTGCAAGCAGTCCGCAAAGTCATTGAGTGGCATTTGCTAGGAAAGCAGATAGGGAATAATTCCACACACACACACTTCCAACGCACCCACTTCATGTTAGATTTTGGGGGATCTCTCTGAAAGACTTGCCTATTGCAAAAGGGAATGTTATTTTTCAAGTTCACTGTCCAATACCTAAAGCCCAGGATTTATTCTTTGGGTCACACAAGAACGACTCTAGCGCTGTATATTTTATTTCCATTTTTCCAGAAACTGCATAAGCTGATGGACCGACACCAATTCTCTAAGGTGTGTAGGAAGCCATGAATATAAACAAAACAACATCGTTCCTCGCTCTTTTGTAATTGCAAAATGTAAAGTCGGCCTATTTTACTGTTTGAGAGCTGTTTCCCCACCTGCTTCTACATCTCCAGGCTGATATAAAGGGCAGGCTTTTATTGCTTCAGTAATGACAGGGCAATGCTAACAAGGAGTGATTAATTAGTTCTCCTGGGTAGTAGTTGGATAGTGATTTATCACTGGACAAATGGCCTCAGTGGATTCAGCCAACGTTATGGAGGTTTGGTTAATGTTCGATATAAGTTTGCCCAATAATGTATGTTTAATCTCACAGGTCTTGGGGGTATAGCTAAAAAAGAATGGACAATGATTATCTCTGTGTTCCACGAATGATGGATAGGTACAAAAGTTAGAATGGTTCATATGAATATGAAATTCACAGCAAGGGGGAGTAACACTGCACTGGTGAGGCCACATTTGGAATACGGTGTCCAGATCTGGTCCCCATGATGCAAAAGGCCCTAGAGCAGTGGTGGCGAACCTATGGCACGGGTGCCAGAGGCGGCACTCAGAGCCCTTTCTGTGGGCACGTACGCTGTCGCCCCAGTCTTAGGGCCCTCAGCTGGGTTTTATAAAACCTTTTCGCTTTAGGCCTCCACCGCCGTGTGCAAAAAAAAAAAAGGTTCAATCAATCAGTCAATTTCAACTTCTCGCGTGAAAAAAAAAGATTTTGCAAAGTTGGAATTGATTGATTGAACTTTTTAGTCCCACCCAGTCTGCCGTTACCACCGCAGCCACACCCACCTAATGGGCCACACACCCTCAATTGGCCACACCCAGCCAATGGGCCACGCCCACCCGGCACTTGACGATGCATAAGTGGGTTTTGGTTTGCAGTTTGGGCACTTGGTCTCTAAAAGGTTCGCCATCATTGCCCTAGAGCAGGGGTGTCAAACTGGCGGCCAACGGGCAAGTTGCCCAGCTCCTCAAAGATGAAAAAAATGTCATGATACATCACGTGATGCAATATAGTTTGACACCCATGCCCTAGAGTGCAGAGAAGAGCCACAAAGATCATCAGGGGTCTGAAGGCTAAATGGCACAATGAATGATTGAGGGAACCAGTGATGGCTAGTCTAACAAAGAGAAGGACTAGGGGTGACGTGATAGCACCTCTTCTAATATTCGAAACATATGATGAAAGCACTTCTAAAGCATATGTTGAACAGCTAAAGCAGGGGTCTCCAAACTTAGCCCTTTTATGACTGGTGGACTTCAATTCGCAGAATTCCTCAGCCAGACTGTGAAAGTCTGAAACCTTTCCAAGGATACTGCAACAGGTGTAGAGAGGAAGCAGACGGTTCCCATAACAAAGTGAAATTGTTTACATGGGCTATGTGAGAGGTTGGGGGTTTGGCTGGATAAATTATTGTTTAATTCTATGAACTGGTGTCTGGGAACCTCAGAGTTAGTTTTGCTTTGACGTTACCATGCCGTGAATTCAATAAACAGTAAGATTTTCGGAAACGGAATGAACCTGGAGTTTTATTTTGATTCTCGAGCTGGATGTTGACAGGAGGATTGTTATGAGTCTATGTGTTATTTTTTAAGACACATTTTTGTTAATGTCTTTTTTCTTGTCTTTTTTTAAAAATATTTCGGCCTATTGTATTTTAATCTTTTTTGAATAAACTAAAACTTTTCATGGAAGAAAAGAAAGAACGACAAGTCCTTAGCACGCATGAGACAGAAGCTGAGTAATTGACAGCATTGGGTTGGATTGACCTTGGACGACTCTAAAAGATACCATATACAAAACAAAGTGCAATTATCTATAAAGGTATATTAGGCTACTTAAACAGAGTTTTCAAAAGATCCTGTTTAACAAGAGGAACACAAGTCTTTTAAGAAACCAATTATCCATGAAGAGGATAATGTTAAGAGCATTCTTCCCTGTGTGTAAGCATAATCATAATAAGGAAAGATCATATTAAAAATGCAAAGGGACATTGTCGTCCTCCGTGGATATATTTTTATTCCGTTTAGATATGGGCACACTGCATTTTGTAATGGAATGAGAGAAATACAACAGCCAAAAGTAATTATTGCTTGGGATTGTTTCCCCATTGTGTCTGTATTTTGGGGATTCCCCCCCCCTTTCTCAGGAAATTCCTTCCTATTTCCATGATGGATCTGTCTTTAATGAGCTTCCATCCATTGCTTCTTGTCCTGCCTTCAGGTACTATGGAGATTAAATTGAGACTCTGTCTGTGGACATTCTCAGTCATCCAGGTCATCAAATCATCAAATCCCAAAAAAGAGCCAGCAGGAGCTCCTCCATAACAGAAGAGGACAATAAATGAAGAAATGTTGTCATTCCATACGTTACAGGAATATCTGAAAAGCTCATGAGGATCTTTGGCCAACACAACATAGGTGCACACTTTAAACCCAAGAATACTCTAAGGCAGAAGCCTGTCCACCTCCAGGATAAAACACCCAGACACAAACTGAGCGATGTGGTATATGCAATACAATGCAGTGAGCCATGTGCAGAGCTGGACATTGGGGAAACAAAACAACCACTTCATAAATGCAGGGCACAACATAGGAGAAACAAACCCATCAGGAGAAGATTCAGCAGTCCATCTACACTCAACAGACAAAGGTCACCCTTTTGAAGACAGGAAAGTCCACATTTTGGACACAGAGGACCATTGGCTTGAAAGAGGGTGAAAGAGGCCATCTAGGTCAAAATTGAACAGCCCTCTCTCAACAGAGGGGGAGGGATATGACATCCTCTATCTCCAGTCTACAACACGGTCCTTTCCGCAGTTCCAAGAAGGCTCCACACCCATTTGCATCACTCAGGTGGCCCTGAGGACCATTAGACAAACCTTCAGGTGGCCTCAACGCCTCTCTAAAAGGATGCAGATGACCAGCTGTCTACAAGGAGTGTAAATCCTTTCATTCTCCACTATTCAGTCAGAGCCAAAGAAGCTTCTGGGATGAGAAGTGAAATGTCTTCAAGGAAAAACAAGGAAGTCCAGTTGTACCTCTTGAAAAAGCATCTTTGGGACAAATTGAGGCTCTCTTCCCTGTGACATCCCTTCAAGTACTTGAAGATGCTATCCTGTCACTCCTAAGCCTTCTCTTCATTTGGCTAAATAAACTGAGTTCCCCTATCCATCCATCCATTCTACGATTTAGCCTCCCTAATCATCTCGGTTGCTCTTCTTTGCATTCTTTCGAGGGCCTCAGCATGGGTGGTTTTTTTTGTTTTTTTTTACCAGAATGGGATGAATGAAATATAGAAGGGTAATATCACTTACCCATGAAGCCACACCTGTGTTGATGCAGCCTAAAACACGCAGGTAGACCCCGACTTACAACAGCTCATTTAGTGTCCACGGCACTGAAAAAAGTGACCGAGGACCATTTTTCTGCACGTACACGGCCGTTGCAGCATCTCCCACGGTCACGTGATCCAAATTCAACCGCTTGGCAACTTGGTTCACATTTACGGCGGTCTGCCGTGTCCTGGGGGGGGTGTCACGTGACCCGCTTTTGCGACCTTCTGACCAACAAAGTCAATGCCGGAAGCCAGATTCACTTAACAACCGTGTTACTAACTTGAACGACTGCAGTGATTGACTTAGCAACAGTGGGAAGAAAAGTCGTAAAAAGGGGCAAAACCCGCTTTAAAATGTTTCACTTAGCGACATAAACTGCGGACTCGATTGTGGTTGTGAGCCGAGGACGGCTTACAAATTGAAGTGCGATTTCAGGGAAGACAAAAGAACGAAGGAGAACAAAAATCAGCAGGAAGTAAAGGATATGGATCTCTCTCTCTCTCTCTCTCTCTCTCTCTCTCTCTCTCTCTCTCTCT
>NW_015388669.1:408138-410435 GCF_001527695.2 Protobothrops mucrosquamatus | reverse complement strand
TCTCTCTCTCTCTCTCTCTCTCTCTCTCTCTCTCTCTCTCTCTCCACACAGACACACACACACACAGACACACACACACACAGACACACACACACTTCTTTGGCAAAATTCAAAGTGAAGCCAGTGGCTCTCTTTATAATATTTTTTCACTCTTGAATTCACATTAATTAGTTTTCTCACGAACCTAGAAAATCACGAGTTCTACAATATTTGAACGCCTTATTTCAACCCGAGGCTTATCTGAAGTTTTCAACAGCGTGTAGAAAAATACGAGCCGAGCCTCGGTCAGAAAGAAAGGAAGAAAGTGCAATAAAACCGCAACCATCTAGGGATTTAAATTCAATAACTCTGAAATACAAGCAAGAAGTTCATATCAAGGTTTTGCTTAACATAAATGGGAAGATCCTGGTATTATTTCTGGCATGGCAGAGAATTCAGACGGAATGAAAATTAAAGTTGAATAAGACAGCAACAAAAGGAATTATGGGAAAAAACGACATGGGAGTTCAATTCTCCGAATAATACAATATTAATAAAAGCTGAAAGCATCGTTCTGAAACTTCCTTTTAGAAATATAAGAATGGTAGTACATCTATAACAAGATAAAAATGACTATAGGATTGTGGTGTATATGAAGCGGTAGAAATACACGGCATTGTCTGAGGCGAAGGAAAAGATTAAAAGATCCTGATATACAGACCTAACTCTGTAGAGGAAATAAGGATGAATAATAGATATCGGTTAATTAAATCTCATTAAAAATAATAATAATAATGAGATGCTAATACAGATTTTGTTCAGTCAGTCATACTGAATCCTTCTGGGGCAACACACAAACTTTGAGAATGAGGTATTAAACTGCAGGTATAACTTAAAGAAATAAAATTGCAATTACGTGTAATCCTCAACTTTCACTAAATGAACTGTTGTAAATCAAGGACTATCTGTGTTAGCTTATTTTTGATCTATGTCTCTATATCCCCCTCTTGCCAGTCTATCTGGTTTGTCTCTCTGCCCAGCCATTATCCCCAGATATGGAAGTTAGTTGTTCAGGATATAAAAACAGAAGAAAAATGCTAATACAAGTTACATCTCAATAGAAATAATAGAGAAGGAACTGGAGGAGATAACAAAATACAAAGATCTGCTAACAGAAATAGAAGGACAGTGGTGAAAGCAAGCAAAAGTAGCACCAATAGTAATAGGTTCCTTCGGTGCCATCCCAAAAACCATTTGAACGCCCTCGGCATTGACAAAAATCACCATCGGTCAATTGCAAAAGGCAGCTTTACTTGGAACAGCTGACATCCTGCCATGATATCTTCAAGCATCCACATCTGCCTATCTCAGGTCCTTGGGAAGAACTCAGTGGACAAAAATGTTAAATCCAGTCTGAACATCTGGCTGACAATGGAACAAACCAAAACAGTGAAAACGTCTGTCCCCCAAAGGTGCTTTTTCCAAAAGACAATTGGACTTTCTTGGTTTTTCCTTGAAGATGTTTCGCTTCTCATCCACGAAGCTTCTTCAGTTCAACGTTGCCTTTTGAAAAAACACCTTTGGGACAACCATGACCTGGGTGACTGAGAATCTCCATAGCACTAGCACTTAGACTTATATACTGCTTCACAGAGCATTACAGCCCTCTCTAAGTGGTTTACAGAGTCAGCATATGGCCCCCAACAATCTGGGTCCTCATTTTGCCAACCTCGGAAGGATGGAAGGCTGAGTCAACCTTGAGCCAGTCAGGATCGAACGCCTGGCAGTCGGCAGAATTAGCCTGCAATGCCGCATTCTCACCACTGCGCCACCACAGCTCCTACACTTCTGCCTCACTATTGTCTCAGCTTCAACTAATATCTCTGAAGGAATATGTGTGTGTTTGTGTATCATAGATAGATGATAGATAGATAGATAGATAGATAGATAGATAGATAGATAGATAGATAGATAGATAGATAGATGATAGATAGATAGATAGATAGATGATGGATGGACGGATGGATACACAGCTACACATACCTATCATCAATCTACCTATCTTATATACATACATAAATACATACATACATACATACATACATACATACATACATATAGTGCCCAGAACAGCAGCAGGACTCTCTTAGAACTGAGGACCTGCTAAGGTTGGTGGAGATATGTCTAAAAACTTACTTCACCTTCCAAGGCACCATGTTTGAGCAAATAAAAGGGACGCCTATGGGATCCCCGATTTCCAGTGTGGTGGCGGAAGTAGTACTCCAACAGTTGGAGTCCGTAGCGATGGCCCGGCACCA
>NW_015388669.1:352332-405698 GCF_001527695.2 Protobothrops mucrosquamatus | reverse complement strand
GCGGGCGAACGAGCTGAACAGGAGCAACCGCACAGATAAGTCTTGCAGGATGGGGACAACCAGCGGAGGAAGGATCACCGCTGGAGCGCAGCTGATACAACCAGGACCAGTAACGAGGTCCAGGGGCCGTGTGCAGACCAAGTTCGAACTATAAAACTCTCCCATAGACTGACCATTTAAGCCCTGATGATGTCAGCAGAATGCTGACGAAAGCTTGGCGTTTGGTACTGTAACATTAAACTCCTAGAGTTTGATTATTTTACCCTGGTGTTCGTTTTATTTTATTTGTTTGGCATATATATATATATATATATGAAGAGACTGGAGAGCCATTTGTCACACATATACACACACACACACATAAACATATATATACATATATATATCAATCTCTACCAATCATCTATTAATCATCTATCTATATCAATGATATATTTGTATCTCTATTATTTATTTATATACTGTATCTATATCTATCTTATATATTAATCACCTATATCACCTATATCTGTATCTTATCCATGCATCCATGCATCCATGCATCCATGCATCCATGCATCCATGCATCCATGCATCCATCCATCCATGCATCCATCCATCCATCCATCCATCCCATCCAATATCCTATCTATCTATCTATCTGTCTGTCTGCCTGCCTGCCTGCCTGCCTGCCTGCCTGCCTGCCTGCCTGCCTGCCTGCCTGCCTGCCTGCCTGCCTGCCTGCCTGCCTGCCTGCCTGCCTACCTACCTACCTACCTACATCGGTCTGTCTATCTATTTGCTGGTGCTTTATTCAGACTAAATTTGTATATCCGGGATTGCATGACCTCCGCCGAGGCCCTAAATCTGCTAAATAAATAAATACTCCCATCATGGGCTTACCGGTTTCCATCTTGCCGTCTTGTGCCGCCGGCCCGTCCGGGATGACGCTCTTGACCTGGAGGAATTCGTCGGGCTCATCCCCACCGATGATGGTAAATCCGAAGCCCATATTGCTTTTCTTCAGAGTTGTGCTGAGGAAGTTGCCTTTGAGCTGCGAGGCATCCCGGGTGAAGAGGGGTTTCTCTACATGGGTCAACACAAAGGCAGAGACATGAGATGCTTGGGCCGCCCCCGGGGTTGCGCACTCACGCGCCACACAGACACACGCGGACGAAAGAGCTGGGTTTTCGCTCAGTGCAGCCAAAGCAGCAGCAGCAGGGAACACAGTGGCGCTTGTACAAGTCGAAGCAAAGTAAAAAGTGCAAGCATTTTTGAGAGAACCAAGAACATTAGTGAGCTGTTGTTGTTATTATTATTTTTTTTCTACGTCAAGCTAAAACCAGCAAGGGAAGGATCCGTTTGTCTAAAGCAGCCTCCCTTTCGGACTCTTCGTAGGATTCTCTCTGTTTATTCAGAGCTGGGACTTTTTGGAAAGGTGAGGAATTGGCCAGAGCGGGTGAGGCAGATTGTTACTTCTCAATTTAATCAAACTAGCTTTGCAAAACAATTGGAATACGGGCTTCTCAATCACACAGAGCGGGGGGGGGGGGGGGAGGAAGGGGAGGGGTAAAAACCGCATGCAGACGTTGAGATTGTTGTGTTTTCATCTCCCCAAGTGTGAGTTTTAGTCTCTGGCCGGTTCAATTCATCCAGAATCCACTGTCACAGTGGATCCCCTTGAAAGTGTGGCAAACAGTTAAGCCTCGGCTGCGAAACCCTGGATCAGATTACGGGAAGTGGTGAAAAATAAAAGCTCGGTGTTCTTTTTTTTTTAATTTTTTTTTTCTGGGTTGGGGGGGGGAAGAAAGAATTCAACACACTACTTTTGATAAAAGTGCAGCCCAGGTAAACAGCAGCACTCGGACGTACCATACAGCCTGTACATTCCAGCAATGTCCCGCCGATATTGAGATAGGTCGCTCACACTACGAGACCTCTTAGGAGCAAGGCGCGGGTGAACGAGATTGGGCCTAGGTAAAGTTGATGAGGCGTTGTCTACTAATATAAAGGAGAAGAAGCCTCATTCTTTGCATAGAGTCTCAGGTCAATACTTCATCCCTGCACCAATACAGACTGTCAAATTACCCTGTTCCATCGCGTGCATTAACCTAAGTCATCGCCAACATACGCATTCTTCATTTTTTTCCCCCGCCAAACACAGCATCGCGTCATCTCGCGCAGGCTGGCAAGACAAGATAAAGTCCTGCGAGAAAGTCTCTCTCAACTTAAGCTCAAAGTGTGAAGTTAAAAAAAACAAAAATTAAAAGAGTTCCCTGAATGGAGCTCAACTCCTGGTCGATACACGTTCACCCCAATGTTTGCGTCCGTGGCTCATTTGCCTTCTTATTGTAGGTTCATCGTTCGCTCTACTTTGATGGCTTCCCACTTAAATGCCAAGCAGATCTGAGTCTCCTTAGCTTTTTCATCCACTGCTACCATGGTCCATTTACTGTGGAATTAACCCATGGAAAAATTCTTCCAGGAGACTCTACGTGTATCTCTAGAGCTGTGGTGGCCCAGTGGTTAGAATGCAGCATTGCAGGCTAATTCTGCCTACAGCCTGGAGTTCGATCCTGACCAGCTCAAGGTGGATTCATCCTTCCATCCTTCCCAGGACAATAAAACGAGGACATAGATTGTTGGGGGCAATATGCTGAAGTTGTAAACTGCTCAGAGAGGGCTAGAAAGCGCTAAGGAGAGGTATATAAATCTAAGTGCTAGTGCGGTTGCTATTATCTCTGCAGCTCTTTTCAGATAACCAAGGCCAGGTAAATGGGTGTGCCTTTTACCAAAGTGCCATGTGGTTGCTAAGATCTGTATAGATCAAACATTTGATCAGAACTGGGATAAGGGGTAGAAGAAGGAAAAAAAACCCACCCTTTTTTCTTAGAGGTCCCCAACCTTTTGGGCACCAGGGACTGGTTACGTGGATAGAGGTTTTTCGCGGACCGGAGGGGACGTGGTTTTGTGTGCTGCCTGCATCCTGCAGATGCGGCTTTGTTTGTTTGTGCAGACCGGTTGCTGGCATGCCGCGGCCCGGTATTGGTCCACGGACCGGGGGTTGGGGACCCCTGCTCTAAAACAAATAAATAAACATCCTTAAGGCTGCTCTTGGTCCTCAAATCAGGGTCCCTCTTGTGGATGACTGGAGTTTGGAAAGAATGAATGAACCCCCCTTTTCATCTGTCAGTCTTGGTCCTTTTTTATCTCATCCTCCATGGTTGCCAGTAAAGGAAAAGAGAACGTACACAATTTAGTATCAGTTGTGTACGGAGGAGAACAGGACCCAAAGAATCAACTGAGATCATCCAAGATTCCTGGTGGCGCAGTGGTTAGAATGCAGCATTGCAGGCTAATTCTGCCCACTGCCAGCAGTTCGATTCTCACCGGCTCAAGGTTGACTCAGCCTTCCATCCTTCCGAGGTCAGTCAAATGAGGACCCAGACTGTTGGGGGGCCATATGCTGACTCTGTAAACCCCTTAGAAAGGGCTGTAAAGCACTATGAAGCGGTATATAAGTGCTATTGCTATTGCTATCTACCCACTGGAAGTCACTCTCTCCCACTTATTTGCTAAAAAAGACAGTGGAGTTTTGGTGAACTACATTTTGTGATTTTTGCTTCCTAAGATGGCTTGTGCTCCCCCTGGAACTCAACCGTCCTTCTCTAGTTGCATCCGGATGACCCTATTACTATTATTTCAAGTTAGATCTTTCTGCTTCTGCCTAGAAAACCAAATCTTACAGCCAGTTATAGCTTTGTTTTTAAATAGACTGGAGAAGATTTTTTCCCCCATGTTAAGCTAGAAAGGCTTACCATGGCGACATTTAAGAAAAACTATTTAAACCCGTCCTTTTACTCCGTTCCTACTGGTTTTGGAATTTTAGGAACTGTGTTCGTTAGCCAAAAAACCTTTCAATCTTTTTGGGGAGGGGAAAAAAAATAGAGGTTCCCTATATTCACATATTCAAAACACCATTACAGATATCACACAAAACTTCATAGAGTTGGTCCCGTCTGGCATGTGTACACTGAGGTGATGGTGTACCTCTGAAACTTTGGGCTGGCATAGCCTTGATTCCAAGTTCTGCGTTGGGCATGGTACGCTGTTGTAACTTCCTTTTGGCTTCCAAAACAGGATTTTCAAATTGGGTCCTCCTATTTATGTGGCTGAAAATATAAAGAAACCCATGGTCAACTGGAGTGATCCTTTTTCAAGAACTGCCTCATGAAACCTGAATTGACCAGATCTCAAGGAAAAGACCAATTTCTGGGCCAATTAAAGGAGTGGTGATGTCATTGACGCAAAGGCTGCGAAAGATCTGCTCGCGTCTGTCACGTCGTCGTGTCGTGACATCATGACCCAAATGACAGAAATGAGTTTACCTCACAGGGTTGCACCTTTTATGCCTTAACTGTGTGTCAGAAGGAATTATGTGTCAATTACATGTAAGGAGCTTTGCTTTCAAAGGCAAGAAAAAGAGCTCAGATATCAGGGGCAAAAGGCCAGGTTCATGTGTGAAGGTTCCATTAAAGTACTTCATTGTTGAAAGCCTATGTACAGGAATCTGCTCAGCTAAGGTCTAGCAACTGATGGGAGTTAGATATGGATCAACAGAATTCAAGGGGGATTGCACTTAGTTCACTGGTGACTACGTAGGGATTCTAGGCTGATCCCTCTTGTAACTCCACCACCAGGTTTTCGCCATCCCTTCTCCTACATATGGAGCATCAACAGCCCAAGTGTGGAAATGCAAGTTGCAGGATGGAGACCTCAAGTAAACCTCAGAGGAGACTACAACGGAGTGGCAAAAAAAAAGACTACGGAGAAAAGAACTGCTGTTGCTATCCAGTAGGCATCTGGTAGCTTTTAAAGAAGCTGTTGTATACTTAGCTTGTTTAGAAATAGGCTAACAACAAATACACATACACAAGGTGCCTAGTTGCTTCCCCAAAGTTCTGAAGACTTGCTATCACTGAGAGAAAGACTTGGTACCAATAACAGATCAACTCTTTAATTATTTTTTTAAAAAAATGAAAACTAAAATATTGGAAATAATAATCGGGCTGTAATTCCAGGGAATACTGGTAGTCCTCAATTTACAACAGTTCATTTAGTGACCGTTCAAAGTTACAATGGCAGCGATAAAAGTGACGTGACTGTTTTTCACACTTATGACCTTCGTAGTACCCTCCTCCCCATGATCACGTGATCAAAATTCAGATGCTTGGCAACTGACTCATACTTATGACCATTGGTGTGTCCCAAGGCCTTCTGACAAGCAAAGTCAACGGGGAAGTCAGATTCACTTAATAACCGGGTTACTAACTTATCAACTATGGTGATTCATTTAATAGCTGAGGCAAGAAATGTTGTAAAATGGGGGCAAAACTTACTTAACAAACGTTTCGCTTAATAACAGAACTTTTGGGCTCAATGGTGGCCATGCGTTGAGGACTACTAGCATTACATTTTGTTTGCTATCAGGAATGGCTTTTACCTCAATCTTCCCCTTGGAAATATTTCTTATCCAATTTCAAAGAGCAAAATAAATCAATAAATTTAATGCTGAGACCGTTTGCGCTCGGTACAGAATTTTAGACAACACACAAATTGTGGCTTTGGAAAAATCTGGGTAATATCCACAAAGTGCAGACCCCCCCCCCAAAAGAGGCAGATTAATAGAAAACCATAACCAAACATAAAATATGTCTTTTCCAAATCTCTCTACCCATTGTCATCGTCTGCTCCCGTGCCCAACATCTGTCTAATATTTCTGAAGATTTTATGCTTTGCTTGTATTCTGAATCTCGAAAAGATTTTTTTTACCTTCTATTTTTCACCCCTTGCATAGAAATAAAATAGGATTCCAAGAGGGATCGTGGTCAGTGGTGGGATTCAGCAAGTTCGGCAGAACCGGTAGCTAATTTTTTGTTGCCCAGGCCCAGAATGGACTTCCGGAAGTGGCATCCACACAGAGAACCGGTTGTTCACATATTTGAATCCCACCACTGTTTTTGGGAGTCCTAGTGGACAATCACTTAAATATGAGCCAGTTGTGTGCGGCGGCAGCCAAAAAAGCCAATGCAGTCCTAGGCTGCATTAATAGAGGGATAGAATCAAGATCACATCCAGTTCTAGTACCACTTTACAAAGCCTTTGTAAGACCACACTTGGAATACTGCATCCAGTTCTGTTCAGCACAATTTTTATGAAAAAGATGTTGAGGCTCTGGAAAGAGTACGGAGAAGAACAACAAAAATGATTAGGGGGGCTGGAGGCTAAAACATACAAAGAACGGTTACAGGAATTGGGTATGTCTGGTCTAATGAAGAGAAGGACTAGGGGAGACATGATAGCAGTGTTCCAATATCTGAGAGGCTCCTACAAAGATGGGTGGTGGTGATGGTTTGTCAGACTATTTTTCAAAGCACCTGAAGACAGAACAAGAAACAATGGATGGAAACTAACCAAGAAGAGGAACAACCTAGAATGAAGGAGACATTTCCTAATGGTGAGAGCAATCGACCAATGCAGTAGCTCGTCTCCAGAAGTTGTCTATGCTCCAACACTGGAGGTTTTTAAGAAGACATTTGATAGCCATTTGTTTGGAATAGTATGGGGCTTCCTCCATGAGCAGGGGGTTGGACTAGAAGACCTCCATGTTCCTTTCCAACTTTATTATTCTATGTCTCAAAGGTGCTTTTTCGCGAGGCAACTGGGCTTTCTTGTTATATTTTTTTTTTGAAGACATTTCGTGTCTCATCCAAGAAGCTTCTTCTCTGCTGAAGAAATGAGTCTTGCCCCCTTTAACAAGCTGAAGAAGCTTCTTGGATGAGAAGCGAAACGTCTTCAGAGAAAAACAGGAAAGTCCAGTTTGAGTCCACCTTTGAGACAACCATGACCTGGATGGCTGAGAATCTCCGTAGACCTCTATTATCCTATGTTCTATGATTAATCCTTTGGATTTGCAACCTAATACTAGCCCATTCCTTCCATTGAAGCATTTCTTCCTTTTTTTTTTTGTACGGACAAAGCATTTGCGTCAATGAATTGAAATCTTTTCATCCACGCACATTACTTTTCTGCTGGCTGTCCCATAGCGCTTTCCATCTGCCTTCCTTGCATCAATGAGTTGCAGCTACTATCTGCTCAGAATGTCCCTCGCTGTATCCCATTTGTTCTCTGTGGCCCACCGCATGAATTATAGGGGCTAATCCTTTATAGAAAGTTATATTTTGGATGAGTGATTTATGGCATTGAGCGCATCCCTTTGATTTATTCCCACTCGGATGATCAGTGGTCAATAAGAAAGGCATGGAGTGTGGGATACAGGTGACCTCTCAAGAACAAAAATCAGAACCAGCTTTATGAAAGAGAAATTAATAGGCACTGGAATAGTGGAGGTGAACCTATGGCACGTGTGCCAGAGGTGGCACTCAGAGCCCTCTCTGTGGGCACGCGCGCCATTGCCCCAGCCCCGCCTCCCTCCTCACCAGCAGCCCCCCGGAGAGTCACCTCCGAGTGCAGTCCGCGCAGAGCAGCGCAGCCAAAGACATGGCAACCAGGTAGTGGGGACAAGACTCCACCTTCGCGCCCTGTCACACACAGATGATGCGTGCTGAGGGCGTGGCTGCCATGTCACTGCTGGGCTGCTTGGGTGATCTGCTGCAGCAGGCCATGGAGGTGGTGGGTGGCCCTGCGGGTGGGCGGGGCACAGAGCGGGGGTGGGCAGTTTTGGGGCACTCGACCTCTAAAAGGTTTACCATCACTGCACTAGAATGTAGGTTTCGTGAACAGACAACTAATACTTATTTACAGGGAGCGCTCAACTTCTCCACATCTTCCAATCGTGCACTACTTCTTTGAGTTGTTCTATTGTCTCAGTATATAGATAGTCCCCGACTTACAAACAGTTCGTTTGGCGGCTGTTCAAAGTTACAACAGCACTGAAAATTGACTCATGACCGTTTTTCACATTTACGACCTTTGCAGCATCCTCAGGGTCACATCATCATAATTCAGATGCTCGGCGACTGACTCATATTTATGACGGTCGCCGTGTCCCGGGGTCCTGTGATCCCCTTTTGCGACCTTCTGACAAGCAAAGTCAACCAGGAAGCCAGATTAACCGTGTGACTAACTTAAACAGTGGCAGTGTTTCACTTAACAACGGTGGAAAGCAAGGTCGTAAAAAGGAGAGGAAAAAAAATCATTTAACAAACATCTCGATATGTTTCTGTCGAGGTTCTTTCCTCCCTCCGTCTCTCCACCGTCAGAACCAATGAAGCTTCTTGGAGGAGAAGTGAAACATTTTCTTCCTCAAGGGAAAAAAAAAAACAGTCCAGTTGCCTTTTGAAAAAAAACAACTTTGAGACAAATGTCTCGCTTAGCAACAGAAGCTTTCAGCTCAATTGTGGTCGTAAGTCGAGGATTTAGTATACTGTACTTGCTGTTGATATGCATTTGCTGCTACTAGAGGGAAGGGTGGGTGGCATGCTTTGCTGTCCCCTCCAGGATAACTTGTTTGGATATCTGGATTAGATCAGATGCTGTCAGGGACTTTTGCAATTCCTGCAGCAAAATGAACTCCCGCCAATCCTGGCAGGACGATATGTCATAAATGGAACAAGGCAAATATTATAAACATGGTGTCAACAGATGTCCCCTCGCATCATTTTTAAGCTGCTAACGTCGGATGTTCTTGCTTTGACAACATATGGAGATGCAGCCTTTTTCTTTCTCATGCTTTACTCTTAGAATTAGATGATACTGGGGGGAAGGGGGAGGAATGTGATGGGAGTTAGTTAGATGTAACAATATTGTAATAGTATGTGAATAGTCCCGGCAAACATTATTTCTCTACTATTCCGTACCGCCTTACTTCTTGACCCGCCTTTCGGACGTAAAGTTTGATTAACCTCTTACACTAAATACTGACAATCAACATCCTCCCTTAACACGCAACTATGATACACGACTCCCCTCCCCTTCAGTCTAAAACCGAACCGGATACATTCACGGCTACACAACGACGAGGAATAAAGATTCTTTAAGGTAAACAAGGCCTCAAAGTTCTTTGAAGAGCTTCATCTGTCGGAACCATAACAGCTTTATTTTGTGACTACAAAGATTGGGAAAACATTGTTTTTTTGGAAAGGAGACGGAATCGTTAGTTTTCATTATAGCTGCTTAAGGTGGCATTAATTATTATTGTAATGATTGCCCGCACAGTCTGCCAGATGTTTCGAGGGGAACATTTTTATCCACCTATCCTATCGAGTCCTTCCCAAGGTCCTGGGAGAGGCAGGTGTTGTTGTGTGATGGTGTGAAAGGTCTCGTTGCAGGATTTCAGCTGTTCCAAGTCAAGCTGCCTTTTGCAATTCCACTGATGGCGGCTTTGTCAACGCTTTTGTTGTTATTTTGGTGTATCGTAGAATCAGGCAGATGTTCAGACTGGGTTATTCGTGACTTTCTTTTCTCCCAGAGAATAATAAAAAAAAATTGC
Organism: Protobothrops mucrosquamatus; assembly: GCF_001527695.2. NCBI lineage: Eukaryota > Metazoa > Chordata > Lepidosauria > Squamata > Viperidae > Protobothrops > Protobothrops mucrosquamatus. Next base: position 396,208 of record NW_015388669.1, on the reverse strand, counting down.
CCAAGAGGAGGAAAGGAAGCTTACTGATTAAAAAAACATCTAAACAGACCCACATCATCTTCATTCAAAGTGATCAGGTAGCAGCTGACAAGCAAGAATTCTGCACTTGTGTATTTAATTTATAGGCCACCCATCTCCCTGATAAGGTGACTCTGGGCTTTAAAAAAAAATCAGACTTAAAAAAAAATGCCCCTGGCATAGGACATCCAGATGGATATATACGTGGGTATATGCATAATTCTGTATTTATTTATTTATTTTTGTCATATTTATGGAGAGTATATCAGAGGTGGTCACCCTTTGAGAGCTGTATGCAACGAAATTTCATTTTAATGTATGCCGATTAGTCTACATTCAAAGTGACAATAAAGTTATTATTCTATTCTATTCTATTCTATTCTATTCTATTCTATTCTATTCTATTCTATTCTATTCTATTCTATTCTATTCCGCTCCGCTCCACTCCATATTTTCTACTCTACTCTACTCTACTCTACTCTACTCTACTCTACTCTACTCTACTCTACTCTACTCTACTCTACTCTACTCTACTCTACTCTACTCTACTCTACTCTATTCCACTCCACTCCATTCTACTCCACTCCACTCCATTCCACCCCACTCTATTCTATTCCACCCCACTCCACTCCATATTTTCTACTCTACTCTACTCTACTCTACTCTACTCTACTCTACTCTACTCNTCAGGGCCGTTTGTAATAAAGAGATGATAAGGCATGGCGGAATGAAGAACTGGGCGGAAAGCCTGCATTTCAAACTAATTGGAGAATGTGATTTATGACTGTTAGTTGTAGGAGGGAATTGTGCGTTGATACTATGTGCTGAGGGGAGGGGAAGTCAGATTTTGGCTTGGCCTATGTAAGTGCCGATGTGTTGCTGCTCAAATAAAGATTCTTTAAGATAAACAATGCCTCAAAGTTCTTTGAAGAGTTTCATCTGTCGGAACCATAACAGCTTTATTTTGTGACTACAAAGATTGGGAAAACATTGTTTTTTTGGAAAGGAGACGGAATCGTTAGTTTTCATTATAGCTGCTTAAGGTGGCATTAATTATTATTGTAATGATTGCCCGCACAGTCTGCCAGATGTTTCGAGGGGAACATTTTTATCCACCTATCCTATCGAGTCCTTCCCAAGGTCCTGGGAGAGGCAGGTGTTGTTGTGTGATGGTGTGAAAGGTCTCGTTGCAAGATTTCAGCTGTTCCAAGTCAAGCTGCCTTTTGCAATTCCACTGATGGCGGCTTTGTCAACGCTTTTGTTGTTATTTTGGTGTATCGTAGAGTCAGGCAGATGTTCAGACTGGGTTATTCGTGACTTTCTTTTCTCCCAGAGAATAATAAAAAAAAATTGCCCAAGAGGAGGAAAGGAAGCTTACTGATTAAAAAAACATCTTAACAGACCCACATCATCTTCATTCAAAGTGATCAGGTAGCAGCTGACAAGCAAGAATTCTGCACTTGTGTATTTAATTTATAGGCCACCCATCTCCCTGATAAGGCGACTCTGGGCTTTAAAACAAAATCAGACTTAAAAAAAATGCCCCTGGCATAGGACATCCTGATGGATATATATGTGAGTATATGCATAATTCTGTATTTATTTATTTATTTATTTATTTTTGTCATATTTATGGAGAGTATATCAGAGGTGGTCACCCTATGAGAGCTGTATGCAACAAAATTTCATTTTAATGTATGCCGATTAGTCTACATTCAAAGTGACAATAAAGTTATTATTCTATTCTATTCTATTCTATTCTATTCTATTCTATTCTATTCTATTCTATTCTATTCTATTCTATTCTATTCTATTCCATTCCGCTCCGCTCCACTCCATATTTTCTACTCTACTCTACTCTACTCTACTCTACTCTATTCCACTCCACTCCATTCTACTCCACTCCACTCCATTCCACCCCACTCTATTCTATTCCACCCCACTCCACTCCATATTTTCTACTCTACTCTACTCTACTCTACTCTACTCTACTCTACTCTACTCCACTCCACTCCACTCCACTCCACTCCACTCCACTCCACTCCATTCCATATATTCCTATTCTATTCTATTCTATTCTATTCTATTCTATTCTATTCTATTCTATTCTATTCTATTCTATTCTATTCCATTCCATTCCATTCCATATTGTCTGCAAGGATTTTTTTTTTATCAACAGCCAAAAAAAATAAATATATGTGATCATCATCTGGAATTCTAGAGGGCATTCATCTACCCCTTTGATTTCATTGTCCCTTTTGTAACATCAGAAAATCTTTGGATAACTTGAGCTGCCCATTTCCTTTCCCAAACTACCTGTTTTGAATCCAACTGTACCATAAAAGTGACCACGTCATGCTTCTCTTGAGACTAACAATTACTTCTTAAATGTATATAATGGGATTGTAAAGTAGGCTTAATTCCGCGAAAGAGGTTATCTTAACCCAGAGTTGCATTAACAACTCTCACCCCTTTTGTTCCTTTTCACTTATTTCCTTTTCGCGAATTTTTCTTCTGCTCCACTAATGGCCTAAATCATGCTGCCAATGACACTTAAATTACTTTTTTTGTTTTGAGGGGGGGAAGGGAGCAAAATGTGAGCATTTTCAAGATTTGCACTGAAAAAAAAAAGCATTATTTTGCAAAGGTGTTTTCAAATCTGCAGTGTTCGTTTAAAAGATTGAAGACTGTGTTAAATTTCCGTGTAGGACTTGGCAAGTCCAAACTTGGTAAGACTTGTGGACTTCCATTCCCAGCATGGCTGGTTTGAGGAATTCTGGAAGTTGAAGCCCACGAGTCTTAAAGTTGCCAAGTCTGGAGACCGCTGATTTGGATATGAGTGCTTTTCTGTCTATGATTTGGGGAAAAAACATGGGGACAGATTTATTAGCAGATCCGACTTCTAGTAACTTCTAACAACAGGTGCAAAAAAATCTCCTCAGGGTTCTCTATTGCCTTTCAATAGACATGTTTCCACAAGGATTTAAAAAAAAACTAACAACATTACAAAGAAACACAAGAAGGTGTGCAGAAAAAAATAATAATGAAATGAGACCAAACACTTAGCATAATAACAGTCTTTTAAATTCACTTCAGAATGATAAACAGCCCATTTGTATAACACATATCTGTACATAAATAAGGCAATGATCTCAAACTCAACTCCCAAGGATCTCAAAAACAACCCCCATGCTGGTTTCTTAGGAAAAATACATAAGCGGTCTAACCACTGCCTTTTTCTAGGATGGGTATTTCTCCAATTGGATGCTGCTACAACTGTTCTAGTCGTCATGCCTTAGAACAAGGTTCAACACTTTGTCCAACTTTACTGTTTGCGATTTGTGGACTTCGACTCCCAGAATTTATCTATGGAGATTCTCAGTCATCCAGGTCATGGTTGTCCCAAAGGTGCTTCCCCCCACCCCTGAAAAACAACTGGGCTTTGTTTTTCTTGAAGACGTTTCGCTTCTCATCTAAGGAGTTTCTTCAGATCAGAACTTGGATGAGAAGTGCAACGTCTTCAAGGAGAAACAAAGTCCAGTTGCATTTTGAAAAAAACAGCTTTGGAACTCCCACGGCTGGCTGAGGAATTCTGGGAGTTGAAGTCCATAAGTGTTGAAGCTGCCAAGGACGGAGACTTGGCAACTTGAAGACTTCAACTCCAGTTCTGAGAGTTGAAGTCCACGGTGGCCACGTTTGGAGACCCCTGCACTAGAAGACAACAGATGCCGATAATCCTTCGTTAAAGGTCTACGTGGCACAGGATTGGGGTATTGGCAAGGACGCTTGGCCTCCAGTGATCCCATGTGCCCATCCCATGTGCTCTAATAGGGGGGGAATTCTTTGGGACACTTCCTTGAATCAACACTACCGATGGGGCTCAGAAGACCTCTTCAATGGAAGCTCCTGTCCTCTGGAGCGGTCTTCTTCACTTTTACTTCAGCAAGGGATGGTTTTTCACTTGGATTTAGGGGAAGAGAGGACTGGAGCATCGTTCACTGTCTGGAGCCCCAGCGTCTTGAGTTGGGTGACCATATCACATCAATCAATAAATAAGATGGGACGACAAGAGTTCAAAACTAGGCAACTTTTTTTCAATGGAAAACACTCTGGAAAAGAGTGTCACAGGTAGTCCTTGACTTGCAACCATTCGTTTAGTGACCGTTTCAGCCCTGAAAAAAGCGACTTTGAACCGTTTTTCACACTTGCAGCATCCCCATGGTCACGTGATTAAAGTTAGATGCTTGGCAACTGGCATGTACTTATGACAGTTGCAGTGTCCGGTCATGTGATCACCTTTGGCAGGGGTCCCCAATTCTAGGGCCATTACTGGGCCATGGCCTATTCCAGGGGTCCTCAAACTTGGCTGCTTTAAGACTTGTGGACTTCCACTCCCAGGATTCCTCAGCCAGCCATGTTTGTGGACTTCAACTCCCAGAATTCCCCAGCCAGCCATGCTTGTGGACTTCAACTCCCAGGATTCCCTAGCCAGCCATGGCTGGCTGGGGAATCCTGGGAGTTGAAGTCCACAAGTCTTAAGTGGCCAAGTTTGAGGACCCCTGACTTATTTGGAAAAGCTGCATCAGTGGCGGACCAGCGTTCCTGCACGCGCGCAGAGCTTAACTTGTGCGAGTGGAGGGCCGACGTGCATGCACACGGGCGTGAAGCTCAGCTTGCACAAGTCGAGCTGCACATGCATGTGGGTGCGCTGGCCCACTGCCCGCGCAAACCGAACTGCGTGTGTGCACATGTGTGCACCAGCCTGCTGCTCACACAGCCTGACTCCCCTTTCCTCCGCCCCAGCCGGGCTGTCAGGCCACAAAGGTCGGGGATTGCTGACCTTTGGTGAATTTCTGAGAAGCAAAGTCAATTCACTTAAAACCATGTTGCAGCCTCCCCACGGTCACGTGATCGAAATTCAGACGCTTGGCAACTGACTCAAGATATTTACGACGGTTGCAAAGTCCCGTGTCCAACTTTTGCGACCTTCTGACATGCAAAGTCAAGGGGGGAAGCCAGTTTCACTTAACAACCTTGTTAACAACTGCAGTAATTCACTTAACAAGGTTATAAAATGGGGCAAAACAAGACAGTGAACAACTATCAAACTTAGCAACAAAAAATCGGGGCTCTGTTATTGTTGTAAGTCAAGGACTACCTCTACAATTTCCCCCCCCCCCCGTTTTTTCCAGTTGGGCCCTCTCTTTTCTGTTACATCGTAAGGTGTCCAGGGACAACAAAACCCACACGGAACTGCTTTCTTTTCGACCTAAAATACCACAGGGGACCTGAACCACAGTTGACTGACACAAGATGAACAGGCCATTAATAAGGGTTTGAAAAAACTTACTCCACATAATAAGTGCCATAAATGGGATCGTCAATTTTCTCCCAGCCGTAGGGCAATTCTGGAAAAGAAAAGAAAGAGGAAGGCTTGTCAAGACATACAGCAAAAGATGCCATCATTTCTACAAAAAAATAAAAATAAAAAAAAGGATAGAGAATTGTCGTCAACAGGAGAGGAACATTAAACCTAAAGCTCAGGAACCAATGCCAAATTTTAGACGTGCACCTCGGAAGGGAAAACGACTTTGCCGTGAAATGTGCAAGAAACTGACTGGTAACTGCCAGGGAAAAATAAATAGGTTTGGTTGTCTCTGCCCCAGACAGAAGTGGTTAATTTGGGAGTCTCTTGTCCGTGGAAATTGGGGAAGCCTTTGTCACTTTAGTAGGATAATAGCCCGTTCGTACAACACCGGTCATCTCAGAAATAAGATTGATCCAATCTTAGACATATAGGTAGTCCTCAACTTACAACACTTTGCTTAGTGATCGTTCAAAGTTACAACAGCACTGAAAAATGTAACTTAGGATTGTTTCTCGCACGTACGACCGTTGCAGCATCCCCATGGTCACATGATTAAAATCCAGACGCTTGGCAACTGGCTCAAGATATTTATGACAGTCCCAGTGTCCCGGGATCATGTGATCCCTTTTTATGACCTTCTGACAAGCAAAGTCAACGGGGAAGCCAGATTCACTTCACAGTTGTGTTGCTGACTTAACAACTGCGCTGAACTCTTTATAGCTTCTCAGCTTCTTCACTGGATGCCTTATTCACAACAATTCTGAAATCAGCAACAATATTTATTTATTTTGTTAAATTTATTTGCTGCCTATCTAACCACTGAGCTACTGTTATTCCTTCCTTCCTTCCTTCCTTCCTTCCTTCCTTCCTTCCTTCCTTCCTTCTTTCTTTCTTTTTCTCTCTTTCTCTCCTTCCTTCCTTCCCTCCCTCCCTCTATTTAATGAGTCCTAGAAGAGCCTCTTATCAAAATACCAGTTTAATATTTCAACTTTAACATAGTAGCTTCACCTGAGTTTTATTGAGCTCCACAACTAAATATTGCATTCCAATTATATTTGATTAAAGGAATATTACTACTGGTTTTAAATTGTTTTTTTTTCAAACTGTATTCCAATCTTGGTTAAATAAAATCCAAAAGTATTTGCCCAGCAGGAAATGTTTTCCTAAACTCTTTGCTGCAGCTTCTTCATAAAATATTGAACCGAGTATTTGCATTTTGCGTGGTTCAAAATACGTTCTTATGGTTTTCTGCCGAAACGGAAGATTACCAGAATGTTGGTCTACACACAGAGTTAATTAAATAGAAATCTAGTTACACAACAGGGCTTCTTCCTTCGCTGGCATCTTTACAAAATGAATTTACAAATTACAGTAGGCAGGGGCAGAGAGCAAAAAACTGCTAGGGGTGACTACAGGTAACATGATAGCAAAGTTTCAATATCTAAAGGGCTGCCACAAAGAACAGGGGGGGGGGTCAACCTATTTTCCAAAGCACCTGAAGGCAGAACCATCTTACTTGGGTTCACTAGGATGAGAATGTAAACAAAGTCATGGCATGCTGAGATTTATTATGGAATTTTCCACTCTGGTTTCCCTTTGTACCTTCTAGTAGTAGTAGTAGTAGTAGTAGTAGTAGTAGTAGTAGTAGTAGTGATAATAATAATAATAATAATAATAATAATAATAATAACAACAACAACAATGACAACAACAACACTTGGAATACTGCATCCAGTTTTGGTCACCGCGATGTAAAAAAGATGTTGAAACTCTAGAAAGAGTACAGAGAAGAGCAACAAAGATGATTAGGGGGACTGGAGGCTAAAACATATAAGGAACGGCTACTGGAATTGGGTATGTCTAGTTTAATGAAGAGAAGGACGAGGGGGGACATGATAGCAGTATTCCAGTATCTCAGGGGCTGCCACAAAGAAGAGGGAGTCAAGCTAGTCTTCAAAGCGCCTGAAGGCAGGACAAGAAGCAACAGATGGAAACTAATCAAGGAGAGAAGCAACCTAGAACTAAGGAGAAACTTCCTGACAGTGAGAACAATTAACCAGTGGAACAACCTGCCTCCAGAAGCGGTGAATGCTCCAACACTGGAAGTTTTTAAGAAGAGACTAGACAGCCATTTGTCTGAAATGGTGTAGGGTTCCTGCCTGAGCAGGGGGTTGGACTCGATGACCTCCAAGGTCCCTTCCAATTTATTATTATTATTATTATTATTATTATTATTATTATTATTAATGATGATAATAATAATCAAGTAGGCTGTACCCACTCTGGCCACACCCACCCGGCCCCCCAAGGGCAACTGCAATGCTGATGCGGCCCTCAGTGAAATTGAGTTTGACACCCCTGCCCTATAGTATTTCAGACAATTAGCTGTCCAGTCTTTTCTTAAAAAATCTGCAATGATGAAGCACCCACAACTTCTGGTGGCAAGCTGTTCCACTGGTTAATTGTCCTCACTGTTAGGAAGTTTCTCCTTAATTCCAGGTTGCTTCTCTCCTGGATTAGTTTCCATCCATTGTTTCTTGTCCTGCCTTCTGGTGCTTTGGAAAATAAGTTGACCCACCTCTTCTTTCGTGGCAGCCCCTCAAATACTGGAATACTGCTATCATGTTGCCCCTGGTCCTTCTTTTCTCTAGACTGGCCATTCCCAAATCCTGCAACCGTTCTTCATATGTTTTCCCACTGGCTTTTAGGTCTCCAAAACCTTTTCTTCCCTTTAATAAAGCCAACCTCCCTTCAAGAAAAACCACCCGTGGAAACATTTTCCCGCACAGATTTCTTTCCTTTTGTGATGGCTGTGAAATAGGGCCATCCAGGGCTTTGTTTCAGCTGCACATTATGCAAATTGCTGCCGTCTGACGACAACCATCTCTTTCTTAGCCTCGGCCTCCTGCGGGCTGCATTGATGAAGCTCCTTTCCTGAGTCATTTTAAGTTCAGAAATTCGGTTAAACAACTTCCCGGCATTCGAACAAACGCCAAAGAAGCAGACATCCATTGGGTGATTTCGTTCGTCGGATCGGAATTGTTCGTGCCATCTGCCAAGCTTAAACTTCCTCTTGATGGCTCTAAAAATGCTTTGCTTTTGACGGTGTCATCAGAAAAAGGAAAAAAAAAGGAAGCCTTTGCAGCAAAGAGGCATTTGGTTTTGGTTTGAAAAGTGACACCTTCTGTTTGCGTTTCCACCCCCAAGCCCCCCTCCCCCTCCCCAACTTCCCAAAGCTGAACACAGGGTTACAAATATAATAATCATAATCTAACTAACTTTAACCAACTATTTAAGTAACCAAGTCCATAACGCACTTTAACTCCCCTTTAACATAAATTTAAACAAGTTAAAATTAAAAACAATAATAAACAAATTAACAACCTAATTGTTAAACAATACAACATTAATACTAAAAATGATAATAATATCATATAATTAAAACTAACAAAAATTCCACTATAATAAACTATTAATAATAATAATACTCTAAAATTTACTCATAAGCCAAATGGAACTTTTTAGTCCCATATTTGTTCTGAATATAATCTATCCATCTTCTCCAGACCGAAATGTATCTTTCTTGTGAATGATCCTTCAAGTAAGCAGAAATCTTGGCCNGATTTTGCAAATTAGGGTTGAGTTGGAAGGGCCACAACCCCCCTCCCCTCCTGTATCACTCTGTAGGTTTTCTTACACCAAGATGTACAGGTAGTCCTTGACTTACAACAGACTGTTCGAACTTACAACAGCACGGAAAGTAGTCCTCGACTTACGACAGTTCATTTAGCGACCATTCAAAGTTACAACAGCCACGGGAAAAAGGGACTTATCGTTTTGCACACTTACGACCATTGCAGCCTCCCCAGGATCAGCTGATCAAAATTCAGATGCTTAGCAACTGACTCACTTTTATGACCGTTGCCGTGACCCAGGGTCACGTGATCCTCTTTTGTGACCTTCTGACAAGCAAGGTCAACGGGGGAAGCCAGATTCATTTAACAACCCCGTTACTAATTTAACAACTGCAGGGAATCACTTAACACTTGAGGCAAGGAAGGTCGTAAAACGGGGTACAAATCCACTTAACAAATTTCTCTGCTTCGCAAAATAAATTTTCGGCTCAGCTGTGGTCATAAGTTGAGGGCTACCTGGGTATCTTGGTGGATCATAAGATGAACGTGAGGCAACAATGTGATGCTGAAGAAAGAAAAGGAAAGAGATAAAGAGAAAGGAAGGAAGGAAGGAAGAAAGAAGGATAGAAAGAAAGAAATAGAAGGAAGGAAAGAAGAAGGAAAGAAGAAAAGAAAGAAAGAAGGAAAGAAAGAAATAGAAGGAAGAAAAAGAAGGAAAGAAGATAAGAAAGAAAGAAGGAAAGAAAGAAAGAAATAGAAGGAAAAAAGAAGGAAAGAAGGAAAGAAGGATAGAAAAAAAGAAATAGAAAGAAGGAAGGAAAAAAGAAGGAAAGAAAGAAAGAAGAAAAAGGAAGGAAGAAAGGAAGGAAAGAAAAAGAAAGAAAAAAGAAAAAGGAAGGAAAGAAGGAAAGAAGGAAAGAAAAAGAAAGAAAGGAAGAAATAAAGAAAAGGATGGAAATAAAGAAAGAAAAAAGAAAAAAGAAGGAAGGAAGGAAGGATAGAAAGAAAGAGAAGGAAGGAAAAAAGAAGGAAAGAAAGAAAGAAAGAAGAAAAAGGAAGGAAGGAAGAAAGGAAAGAAAAAGGAAGAAAGAAAGAGAAAGAAGGAAAGAAAAAAGAAAGAAAGAAAGGAAGTTAGTTAGTTAGTTAGTTAGTTAGTTAGTTAGTTAGTTAGTTAGTTAGTTAGTTAGTTAGTTAGTTAGTTAGTTAGTTAGTTAGTTAGTTGAGGATTACCTGTAATATTTTTCATCATCTATTATTAATTCAAGTTGCTGCTTTATCTTTTGGAGGGACGATATAAAAAAAATTCCATACGAGCCCAGATTGTATCCCTGTGGATGAGGGTCTATGGAAACTACATCTCACGTCGTGCTCTAATGCAGGGGTCCCCAACCCCCGGTCCGTGGACCGGTATCGGGCCGCGGTATGCCAGCAACCGGTCCGCATACACAAGCAAAGCCCCATTCGCGGGATGCAGGCAACACACAAAACCACGCACCCTCCGGTCCGCGGAAAAACCTCTCTCCATGTAACCAGTCCCTGGTGCCCAAAAGGTTGGGGACCTCTGCTCTAACGTACCTTCTATAAGGACCCGCGGACCCATCTCATAAGACCTCATCTGATAAAATACCTGGGAAACACTGATTTTTTTTTCCTACAAACAATGGCTCTTCTCGGATCAGTCTGATACACTCTCTTGGAAGGTCAGCTAAATTTTGTTATATTGTCTACAAAATTAGGCAGATTTGATGGCCCACTGACAATCCACCACAAATTGTAATATATTAGCTTGTCTTTTTTCAAACACTTATTTTTTTTTAAAGCTTCTTATTTGTACTGCTGGTCCGGGCCCGTAATAAAAAAAAATGTTATTATGACTTCTTCATCTTATGTATTAACATGGAGTTTATATTTTAAGGTATACATGTGTGGTAGAAAAACATGCAGAAAACCACTCCGATTTGCCTAATGCTTTATGTCAAATGTTGTACAGAATTCAGTGACGCTTTCGTTTAAAACGTCCTCGAACATGGAAACTCTTCTATACCCATAAAGTGGCATTCTTTTTCTCAATATAATTTGACTTTCGACAAGCAACTAAGATGATCAAAGGCCTGGAGGCTAAAACATACGAAGAATGGCTGCGGGACTTGGGTTTGGCTAGTATAAAGAAAAGAAGAAATAGGGGAGACATGATAGCAGTGTTCCAGTATTTGGGGGGCTGCCACAAAGAAGAGGAGGTCAAACTAATCTCCAAAGCACCAGAGGGCAGGACGAGAAACAATGGTTGGAAACTGATCAAGGAGAGAAGCAGCCTAGAATTAAGGAGAAACTTCCTAACAATGAGGACAATTAACCAGTGGAACAGCTTGCCTCCAGAAATCATGGGCACTCCAACACTGGAGGTTTTTAAGAAGAGGCTAGACAGTCACTTGTCTGAGATGGTCTAGGTTCTCCTGCTTGAGCAGGGGGCTGGACTAGAAGACTCCAAGGTCCCTTCCAGCTCTATCCTATTCAAAGATTTCTTGTGCTAAATGGTAACCCGATAAACAGAAGCTAATTTAGTGATTACATCAGAAAGTTTTTTCTAAGTTTCTGCTTGAATCACCTCCTTAGATGGCCAATTTGTCATGTAGTCATCATAAATAGGAAAGAACTGAGAAGTGAGGTGAATACCCTAACGTGCTTCAATTTAAGTGGCCGAGCTTCACTACATCTTGGCTGAACTAAGAGTTTAACACCCTCCTGTTCCTCTTTGTTGTTGAGAAAGATCAATAAAGGAAGACGTACTCCTTTTTCAGATAGGCTTGTCTGCATTATTGATCTTCTACTTGAAGGATCCCCGTTAAGCTTCCCAGGAACTACAAAACAGACTTCCCAAAACATCACAATAAAGTAACCCTTTTTTCCCAACAATGAATCACATAGCATGGGACTGCTGAACGGATTGGCAAAGACTGTGTGCCTTAAACTCCGAAAGTTTTCACCATGTAGCAGAACAGAGGTCAAGAATGAAGACTTCAAAATAGTCAAAGGAAAGGAAATATGGACATATCAGATTCTCACAGATAAAGAGATAGGGCAACCTTTATTTTTGGAGCAAACTTTCTACTCCTAGGTGATAGATAAAGCGTCAAGCAATAAATGACACTATGAATTTGATTTTCTTCCAGCTTCCAGATTGAGCTCCTTGGAATGGAATGGAATGGAGTGGAGTGGAGTGGAGTGGAGTGGAGTGGAGTAGAGTAGAGTAGAGTAGAGTAGAGTAGAATATGGAATGGAATGGAATGCAATAGAACAGAACAGAATAGAGCAGAGAAGAACAGAACAGAATAGAATATGGAACGGACTAGAATGCAGGATAGGATAGGATAGGATAGGATAGGATAGGATGGGATGGGATAGGATGGAATGGAATGGAATGGAATAGAATAGAATAGAATAGAATAGAATAGAATAGAATAGAATAGAATAGAATAGAATAGAATATGGAATGGAATGGAAGAGAACAGAACAGAACAGAATAGAACACAACTGAATTCTTTATTGGCCAAATGTGATTGGACACACAAGGAATTTGTCTCTGATACATTAAGCTCTCAGTATACCCACATACAACAACAAAGTGATAGGTCATAGAGCATAAATCATAGTTATTTATGTTAAATCATAGTTCATTTAGTTTTAGTAAATGAAAAACTCAATAAAGCCTAAAAGGGAAAAAAAAAGTGAGCTAAGAAACATCAAGGAAAAGAAACATTAGGAGACCCTCGTAGTATCATAATATATAATGTAAGAGATAAATAAATCCAGACATCCAAAATAAATCACATGTGACACTGTGTGTATCTTGTTTCTAATTTTCAGGATGGGAAGATGCCCTTCAAAATCTCTGAAGAAGGACATTTTCTTCACTTTCCTTTCTCTAGCAGTTATTATAATTCATTTGATTTTTTTTTTATTATTATGACATTGTGCCCAGTTCAACACACTTTATGTTTGGGATGAGTAAAAGCAGGACAGGATTCCATTTGCTTAGGATCGGGTCACATTTTAGTGAAATGAACCAAGGATGAATGATTGGTGTCCCCATCTCAACTTTGATGCCCTTAAGAAATTCTACTTAGGTGTACGAATAGTTTCTGTCCAGAAAAGTACCAAGTTTTATCCAAAGGGGAAAAAAAAGGGTGGGTGGGTGAGCACAAGAGTCAAGATAAAACTGGGATGGGGTGAAGATGGATGCTTTCTTGCACCTGTTTACCCTTTCTTTCATCTTTTAGCACTGTGATTTTGAATAACATTTCTTTTTTCCGCCTTTTTTTTTTTATGGTGGTGAGAGAGTGTTAATGGATTATAACCGTGCCGCTAAGTGGTTTGCTCAAACATCAGATGCATGCAAATGGGTTTATGTAAGAGGCTTGTTTTCTTGTTGTTCAAAGTAAAAAAACAACAACAACAATGGAGGAACATTGGCAGGACACAAAATGGCTGGGGTGGCTGGCTGGCGGAAAAATGAAAACTTTAATTCAAAGTCCTTAATTTCCGTAGCACAAATACACACATTTCCTTACTTCCTCCAGCAGAAGTTTTATAGGCCACCTCGATGCTACTTCTCGGTAGCCTTTTCGTAAGGACAGGAGAGAGAGAGACTGTTTGTGGATTTATTTATCAGCGTTTCATAGAACTGTTCCATCTAGCGAGGGAGAAACTGGCAGAGGTTCAGAATAATAGAATAACAGGTGGAAGGGACCTTGGAGGTCTTCCAGTCCAACCCCCTGCTCAAGCAGGAGACCCAATACTATTCCAGACAGGTGGCTGTCCAGTCTCTTCTTAAAAGCCTCCAGTGTTGGAGCATTCACAACTTCTGGAGGCAGGGATTAACTGTTCTAACTGTCAGGAAGTTTCTCCTTAGTTCTAGGTTGCTTCTCTCCTTGGTTAGTTTCCATCCGTTGCTTCTTGTCCTGCCTTCCGGTGCTTTGGAAAAATAGCTTGACAAAGTAATTCATACTAGGAAAAAAATACCACAGAGTCATGTAGTTGGAAGGCCCTGCAAAGGCCATCTAGACTAAGTCTCTCTCTCTCTCTCAGATATCCAGAAAAACCAATTAAGTCCCCTTTAAGATTTGTCTCTTCTTAAACGCGGCCAGAATCAAAGAACCGACAGACTCCCCGGGTAGACATTTTGCTGTTGAGAAGCTTTTCCATATATTTAAATTAATTCTAGGTAGCTATAATTTTTACTGTTCATCCTTGACTTACAGGCATTTGTTTACTGGCCATTTGACGTTGTAACGGCACTGAAAAAAAGTGGCATGACCACTCATAAGTCAAGGAGTATCTGTATCCCCAAATCTAGATTTTTTTTTTCAGCAGCGGAAAATAAGTTTTCTGCCCTCTTCCTTTTGGCACCCAATTATGTGTGTCAACGCTTCTACTTTGTCTCCCCTGTGAACATGGAGGTAAAAGCTAGCAGGGAAAGAAGACAAAGAATCTATGTGGAGAGAAAGGGAGAACTTTTATGGAAACCTTGCAGTTACTCCTTCTTTTAATAGCTAGAGAGGATAAGAAAAATGTTGCTGGATCGTACCAAGGCACATATCGCCAAGCGTCCATTTTTCCACTGTGACAAAGTCGAAGTCCACAAGAACGACAGGAAGGGAATGAAGTGAGCTCATTGGAGAAGCTGACAGGGCCGTAATGGTGGATGGATGTGGGAATCGGGCAGATTCGGGACTCCTTCCCGGCTAGGGGTCGCGACCGTTCCGCTGGAATTAATTCCTAGTCAGTACGTTCACTTCCTCTTTTATTTTAAAGCCCTGTCCTTTGCATGAAACATGCATTGGGATGTAACACCATTTCTTTTTGTAAAGAATTTTTTTTTAAAAGAAAGAAACACGGAATGACTAGAAAGACTTGGCAATAGATTGAACCTGCAAATAAAAAGAAGGGTGTAGTATCTAAGGCATGAGATTAGAAAGTTAACCAATCTCATGTAGTAGAATAGAGTAGAATAGAAAGTAGACAGTAGACGGTACAGAATGGAGCAGAGTAGAATAGATCAGAGTTAAAGTATGTTAATATTTGTTTGTATTATGTTTGGGTAGTTTTATTTAGATTTGGGATGCTATGTGATTATCCCTGTACTCAGTTCTGGGAAGTCCGGGGGGGGAGGGGGGCAAGGGGATGAAGGGGTAGAATTATATAAAAGCTGGTGTATTTATATGTTATAGATAAATAATGTAATGGTTTTTCCCTTTTTGAGAAGAGGAGATGATCGGCTAGTACCCCTAAACTGCATCCGAAGGAGGTGGAAAAGAAGGTGATGGGATGTGTAGGATAGTTGGAAAGGAAGGAAGGAGGAGAGAGGTGTGGGTAGGAGGGGAGGAAGGAAGAGGGAAGGTAGGACGGTTGAAGGAGTGAGGGGGGATGCAGGGGGGGGGACCGCCGATCATTTCTGAAAATATATTGACTAGGTTTTCTTTTTGTTTTTTTAATGAAATGCACCACATTTGTATTTGTTTATATGTTTATTTGAAAATTAATAAAAACTTGCAAAACAAAAAAGAACAGAACAGAAATTATAAGGCTGACTTTGGAAACCGCTTAGAGAGAGCTGTAAAGCAGTACATAAGTCTGAGTGCTATTGCTATGCCTCCCTCCCTCCCTCCCTCCCTCCCTCCCTCTCTCCCTTCCTTCCTTCCTTCCTTCCTTCCTTCCTTCCTTCCTTCAGTGGTTAGAAGGAAGTATTGCAGGCTAATTCTGCCAACTGCCAGAAGTTCAATCCTGACTTTGGAAACCGCTTAGAGAAGGCTGTAAAGCACTGTGAAGCAATATATAAGTCTATGTGCTATTGCTATTGTTTTATTATCAACTTTCTATCGTGCAGCTGTTAGTAGAATGTTTATCCCATTGAAGGATCTATGCTTGGTTTAATAAAAGCATGGATCTAAATGGAAGGGAAGCAGGTCTCTTCTATCCAAAGGGCCCTACTAAAATAAATTAATAAGAGAGAGCCAGTTTGTGGTTAAGGCACCAGACTAGAGAGCAACAGACTATGAATTCAAGTCCTGCCTTAGCCATGAAAGCCAGCTGGGTGACTTTGGGCCAGTCACTCTCTCTCTTAACCCAACCTACTGTACTTCACAAGGTTTCTGTGGTGGTGAAAGTAGGAGGAAGAAGGTGTGATGGTTGTGTTCGCCACCTTGAGTTATTTAATCTATATAAATAAAAATGTAAATGTTCGTTTGTTCAAAATCTTAAATCTCTGAAAGTTTTTCACCGATTGCTTTGAAATTTTGACACAACGTTGCATTCAAATACGCACGTGTTTTTATATACCTATATTATATAGATGTCACACCTGTGACAGGTAAAACATGCTTTTTTTGAAAAACAGCGCCATCTGTTGGACGTAAAAGCAACACACGCTACGATTTTACCATTCCATTTCAATATTTCTGATTTACGATCCATTTACAATTTCCAAATTTCCAATTTTACGATTCCATTTCAATGTTTCCGATTGCATTGTTAAATTGAATTTTCATAGATTTTGATTTATTTTCATTTTGATTTAATTATTTTGTGTGACATTGCATTGGAATTGAGCTGTGTCGTTTACCATAGCGTTCATTTCGTGAGCATAGTTTATTTTTTTCTTTTACAAGCATTGTGAAATTAAACATATTAGAAGCGTGCGCTTTCTCTTTTCTTTCTTTTCCATTTAACCAGACTGAGCCACAGCAACGCGTGGCTGGGTACAGCTAATAAATAATAAAGGTGGGATTAAAAAAAAATTAATAGTAATGCAAAAGGCAAATTTGCTCAGAGTAGCTTAAATTTTGCAACGAGATCTCTGAACGCCATTAAACATCCACATCTGCCCATCCCAGATGGAAGAGCTCGAATAGGTGGATAAAAATGGCCAATCCAGTCTGAACATCTGGCTGACTGTGCGACACACCGTAAAATAATTAGTAAGCCGCCATAAGCCAAGTTGAAAAATGCTTTGGATTTTCCTTCTCCAAGCCCAGAAATACAGAGCCAGTCCTTTGTGAAGAGCTGTGCAATCATGCAGGTTTGTGCTATTATTAAAACGATCCAGTCGAGGCACTTGACGACACAGCACAAGCCAGGCAAAAGTCACAGACACGGTTCCAAATAACACATACAGTTGCTGAATGTAATTCGCTTCTTAATTCCTATTTGAACCGACCTTTTGGTTTTCATATATATTTGCAGTTCATGGCAAAACAAACAAACAAATAAATAAATGATTGGACAGAGAGATTAAAGAGAGAGCCAATCTGTGATTGATTGACGGATTAGATATGTATAGGATAGATCAATATTTTATTTTAATTAGGAGATATTAGTGGAAGAAGAAATAAACAAGACTTATGATAAAATTAAGGAATTAGAATATACCTGGAAGGGATACCTGAATTGATAATGTGTTTATTTAAAGCTAAATTTGATTATAGTATTGTAAATTCATAAAGCTCTAAAACAGGTTTAGGATTAATAGAAATTTAAGTTAGAAATGGATTATCTTAAACATATTAAGCTATTTGAGGGAAATAGAGAGGGAATACTTGATGTATTGATTGAGTTATTTATATATGTTTTATTTTGGGATCTTTGATTACCCCAGCACCACGGTGTGTCTTGAGCACTATTAGTATTGTTTAACATATACCTATAAGATAACAAATTATTAATCCTATGATTAAACAAATACAAAATTAATAATAATAATATAAATACAATTTCCCCTCAATTTCGCGTAATACCTGAACCAATAAATATATCAACCAATTACAATCAATCTAATACTAATAATATAAACATTGGGACATAAATCGAGACCCTTCAGGGGGAGGGAGAGGGGGGATTAGGGTGGGTAGGCTTTGGGGTTTATATTGTAATTTTTATAAAACTTTTCAATAAAAAAGAGTAAAAAAAAAATTAAAAAACCAATAAAATGTGTTTCAAAAGAGAGAGAGAGAGAGAGAGAGAGAGAGAGAGAGAGAGAGAGAGAGAGAGAGAGAGAGAGAGAGAGAGAGAGAGAGAGAGAGAGCCAATCTGGAACGAAGGAGAAATTTCCCAACAGCGAGAACAATTAATCAGTGGAACGGCTTAACTCTGCAAGTTGCGGGTGCTAAATAGAATTCTTTATTGGCCGAGTGTGGTTGGACACACAAGGAATTTGTCTCCCGTGCGTAAGCTCTCAGTGTACATACAAGTAATAGTGGTAATCAAGATCATATAGTATACAACATGAAAATACGTTCATCACAAATCGTGAAATACAACACTTCCTCATAAATCATAAGATGCAACACTTCCTGATAGTTATAGAGTACTAGCTAAGCAAACAACATAAATCATACTAGGGTACAAAAAAACCACCCAATATAAATTGTAAGATACAAGCAGCAAAGTTATAGTGATAAGAAGATAAGGATAGGTATGAGGAAAGATGAGGGGTATCATAATAATACAGCTTTACTAGTATTTTGACAGTGTTGTAGGAATTAGTTGTTAAGCAGAGTGACGGCATGGAGAAAAAACTGTCCTTATGTCTAGTTGTTCTGGTGTGCAATACCCTATAGCAGGGGTCTTCAAACTTGGCCCTTTTATGACTTGTGGAAGGCTGAGTCAACCTTGAGCCCCATCAGGATCGAACTACAGCGGCGGGCAGAGTCCGCCTGCAATTCTGCATTCTAACCACTGCGCCACCACAGCTCTGGTAATAAAACAATGACTTGAAAAACAGGGGCTGGGGAAGTTGTAAACGGATGTAGGTGGCAACAGCAGCCCAAAACTCTTGAGGTATAAAGTAGTGGGAGGAAAAAATACAACAACTTTGCTAGAAAAGTAAGTAAGGCTTTGCTGGCTGCTTTCCTGATAGTAGAAGTCATTGAATGTAACGGGAGTCATTTCAGATCGCACGTTGGACGAGAAGTAAATATTTTAATTATTTCTGAATGGCTGCATGCATTGACAGCGTAAATGGAATTTCACCAATAACTAGAAGATTTGGCTTGGATGTTTTCTCTCCTTGCCAGACTTATCTTGACATCTGCCAGGCACAACTAAGTCAATAATGAAAGGATGCAGAAGAGCATGATAAAATGCTTTGATCTGAGTCTGGAGGAAGTGTTAACTTCAGGAAACAAGAAAACAATTCATTGTTTTTTGTTTTTTTTTAAACCAAGGCTAGGTTGTGAAAGATTTACAAGCAACTGACTGTATCTCATCTCATTTTGTCTTGGTAAAGAACTGTGGCCAACAGAACAGTCCATTTTTCAAGTGATGTGGCGGGGGACATTTTTATTCCATTGTAGTCTGGTCTGCCATGCAGTTTCCGTTTTGTTTTCGAGAGCCTTACCAATAGGAAACAGTCCAGAACCAATACGAACTCAACGAAGAACGGTGCAACATTACAAAGAGATGGGCCTGCTTGGTATTTGAAATTCTGAAAGCTGAGCTGGGACGTTGGAAAAAACATTTCAAAAGAAGGCAATAGCAAAGAACTTTGAATTGTCGCCAGGAAATCCACACAAAGTTATGGGGAGGGATGGTGCCTATGGAGAAGGAGATGGGGTGATGGATTACAGTAAATCCACAGTTTCTTAGGAAGGAGGGAGAATATGCAAAGGTGGGGATGGAGAGAAGAGACAGGCCACCCCTAAGCTGGATAGGAGACAGAGGAAGAAATTTAAGGTAACCACTCTCTAGAGCAGGGGAAACCGTGTCCACCCCAGTTCCGGCAAAGGGGAAAAAGTCATGATACATCACGACACGTCATCTGATGCAGTGACTTTGACAACCCTGCTCTAGAGTATATCTATTGGCGTAAGAGTGGTATAAGTTTAATCTGGCAAGATTCTGTCTTCTGGATCTAAGCAGATGAAGAATTGAGCTTTAGCTGGGTTGTTTTGTGTCCTTCTTGGGGTGAGCCTGAGAAGTTGTTGAGACTCTGGAAGGATGTTGAGAGTCTGGAAAAAAATTCAGAGAAGAGCAACTAAGATGATCCAAGGCTTGGAGACCTAAACATACGAAGAACGGCTACAGGACTTGGGTTTGGCTAGTCTAAAGAAAAGAAGAAACAGGGGAGACATGATAACAGTGTTCCAGTATTTGAGGGGCTGACACAAAGAAGAGGGGGTCATGTTGTTTACCAGAGCACCGGAGGGAAGGATGAGAAACAATGGTTGGAAGCAACCTGGAATTAAGGAGAAACTTCCTGACAGTGAGGACAATCAACCAGTGGAAGAGCTTGCCTCCAGAAACCGTGGGCACTCTATCACTGGAAGTTTTTAAAAAGAGACTGGACAACCACCTGTCTGAGATGGTATAGGTCCTGCTGCTTGAGCAGGGGCTGAAATAGAAGATCTCCAAGGTCCCTTCCAGCTCTATTCTATTTTAAGTATTCATGTAGCCAGAAGGATGTGCCCACGGCTTTCAAGCCCCAAACAATTGTCACAATCACAAATGCTCTATTGGACTGAGAATATATGTCAGTACATCTTGAAGTAGAAGTATGCTTATATATACAGTACATTTATTAGAACAATTAATCAGTGGGATGACTTGCCTCCAGAAGTTGTGGATGCTCCAGTACTGGAGATTTTTAAGAAAAGATTGGACAGCCATTTGTCTGGAATGGTATAGGGCAGGGGTGGACTTCTTTTATGACTCGTGGACTTCAACTCCCAGAATTCCTGAGCCAGCCACGCTGAGGGGAAAGGAAGAGGTTTCCAAGCTGAGCCATGCTGGCTCAGGAATTCTTGGAGTTGAAGTTCACAAGTCTTAAAGCTGCCAAGGTTGAGGACCCCTGATATAGGGCAGGGATAGGCAACCTTGGCTCTTTTATGACTCGTGGACTGCAACTCCCAGAATTCCTGAGCCAACATGGCTCAGCATGGAAGCCTCTGCCTTTCTCCTCAGCGTGGCTGGCTCAGGAATTCTGGGAGTTGAAGTCCATGAGTCATAAAAGAGCCAAGGTTGCCTACCCCTGGTATAGGGTTTCCTGCTTGAGCAAGGGGTTGGACTAGAAGACCTCCAAGGTCCCTTCCAACTCTGTTCTTCTGTAAATACTATATGGTCATGTCATTTTTGAAAATTGGCTTTCCTGAGGTAAAATAAAGGGAGACATAAAAAAGGATTAAACCAAAGGAAGGGGGTAAACACAAAAGTGGGATCAATCCCACAAAATAACATCGCTTCAGCAAGTAAACCCGTCCGGGTATACATATTAAATCTTAATGATTACTCTAGTATTAAACAGCTTTCAATATAGTCATGTAAATAACAAGTTAATCAATACATCTCATTCATTTTACTAATTAACAATGCTTAATACTAATTAGTTGTAATAACTTTAAAATAGTAATATATTACTTATTGGTTATAATTTACTATATATCACAAATACGAAAAAAAAGAAAAAAAACAGAAAAAGACAAGTTCATACAAATAATCATGAAATATAAATACAAATGATCAATTATCTCTTTAAGTTTCATAACCTTTTCTCATTCTATCGTATTGCTAAGCATTGGTAAAATTTTTCCCATGTTTTAAAATAAATTGTATCTTCTTTCTCTTTCATTTCTAAAGTTGATCTATCCATTTCTGCACATTCAAGTATTTTTGTTATTATCATCTGATCAGATGGTAAATTTTCATTTTTCCAAAATTGGGCAAATGTTATTCTCGCGGCTGTTAACACATGTAATATTAAATATTCATTCTCTTNCCTCCCTCCCTCCCTCCCTCCCTCCCTCCCTTCCTTCCTTCCTTCCTTCCTTCAGTGGTTAGAAGGAAGTATTGCAGGCTAATTCTGCCAACTGCCAGAAGTTCAATCCTGACTTTGGAAACCGCTTAGAGAGGGCTGTAAAGCACTGTGAAGCGATATATAAGTCTAAGTGCTATTGCTATTGCTATTGTTTTATTATCAACTTTCTATCGTGCAGCTGTTAGTAGAATGTTTATCCCACTGAAGGATCTGTGCTTGGTTTAATAAAAGCATGGATCTAAATGGAAGGGAAGCAGGTCTCTTCTATCCAAAGGGCCCTACTAAAATAAATTAGTAAGAGAGAGCCAGTTTGTGGTTAAGGCACCAGACTAGAGAGCAACAGACTATGAATTTAAGTCCTGCCTTAGCCATGAAAGCCAGCTGGGTGACTTTGGGCCAGTCACTCTCTCTCTTAACCCAACCTACTTCACAAGGTTGCTGTGGTGGTGAAAGTAGGAGGAAGAAGGTGTGATGGTTGTGTTCGCCACCTTGAGTTATTTAATCTATATAAATAAAAATGTAAATGTTTGTTTGTTCAAAATCTTAAATCTCCGAAAGTTCTTCGCCAATTGCTTTGAAATTTTGACACAACGTTGCATTTAAATACGCACGTGTTTTTATATACCTATATTATATAGATGTCACACCTGTGACAGGTAAAACATGCTTTTTTAAAAAAAACAGCACCATCTGTTGGACGTAAAAGCAACACACGCTACGATTTTACCATTCCATTTCAATGTTTCTGATTTACGATCCATTTACAATTTCCAAATTTCCAATTTTACGATTCCATTTCAATGTTTCCGATTGCATTGTTAAATTGAATTTTCATAGATTTTGATTTATTTTCATTTTGATTTAATTATTTCGTGTGACATTGCGTTGGAATTGAGCTGTGTCGTTTACCATAGCGTTCATTTCGTGAGCATAGTTTATTTTTTTCTTTTACAAGCATTGTGAAATTAAACATATTAGAAACGTGCGCTTTCTCTTTTCTTTCTTTTCCATTTAACCAGACTGAGCCACAGCAACGCGTGGCTGGGTACACCTAATAAATAATAAAGGTGGGATTTTAAAAAAATTAATAGTAATGCAAAAGGCAAATTTGCTCAGAGTAGCTTAAATTTTGCGACGAGATCTCTGAATACCATTAAACATCCACATCTGCCCATCCCAGATGGAAGAGCTCGAATAGGTGGATAAAAATGGCCAATCCAGTCTGAACATCTGGCTGACTGTGCGACACACCGTAAAATAATTAGTAAGCCGCCATAAGCCAAGTTGAAAAATGCTTTGGATTTTCCTTCTCCAAGCCCAGAAATACAGAGCCAGTCCTTTGTGAAGAGCTGTGCAATCATGCAGGTTTGTGCTATTATTAAAACGATCCAGTCGAGGCACTTGACGACACAGCACAAGCCAGGCAAAAGTCACAGACACGGTTCCAAATAACACATACAGTTGCTGAATGTAATTCGCTTCTTAATTCCTATTTGAACCGACTTTTTGGTTTTCATATATATTTGCAGTTCGTGGCAAAACAAACAAACAAATAAATAAATGATTGGACAGAGAGATTAAAGAGAGAGCCAATCTGTGATTGATTGACGGATTAGATATGTATAGGATAGATCAATATTTTATTTTAATTAGGAGATATTAGTGGAAGAAGAAATAAACAAGACTTATGATAAAATTAAGGAATTAGAATATACCTGGAAGGGATACCTGAATTGATAATGTGTTTATTTAAAGCTAAATTTGATTATAGTATTGTAAATTCATAAAGCTCTAAAACAGGTTTAGGATTAATAGAAATTTAAGTTAGAAATGGATTATCTTAAACATATTAAGCTATTTGAGGGAAATAGAGAGGGAATACTTGATGTATTGATTGAGTTATTTATATATGTTTTATTTTGGGATCTTTGATTACCCAAGCACCATGGTGTGTCTTGAGCACTATTAGTATTGTTTAACAATACGGATATTCTATTGTTTAATAATTAGGATACTAATTTGTTTATGTTTTAATTATTATTATTATATTTATGTTGAAGGGGAGTTAAAGCGCATTATGGACTTGGTTATTTATATAGTTGGTTAATGTTAGTTAGATTATGATTATTATATTTGTAACCCTGTATTTAGCTCTGGAAAGTGGGGGAGAGAGAGGGGGGGATTAGGGTGGGTAGGCTTTGGGGTTTATATTGTAATTTTTATAAAACTTTTCAATAAAAAAGAGTAAAAAAAAAACCAATAAAATGTGTTTCAAAAAAAAAAAAAAAAGAGAGAGAGAGAGAGAGCCAATCTGGAACGAAGGAGAAATTTCCCGACAGCGAGAACAATTAATCAGTGGAACGGCTTAACTCTGCAAGTTGCGGGTGCTAAACAGAATAGAATAGAATTCTTTACTGGCCGAGTGTGGTTGGACACACAAGGAATTTGTCTCCGGTGCGTAAGCTCTCAGTGTACATACAAGTAATAGTGGTAATCACGATCATACAGTATACAACATGAAAATACATTCGTCACAAATCGTGAAATACAACACTTCTTCATAAATCATAAGACGCAACACTTCCTGATAGTTATAGAGTACTAGCTAAGCAAACAACATAAATCATACTAGGGTACAAAAAAATCACCCAATATAAATTGTAAGATACAAGCAGCAAAGCTATAGTGATAAGAAGATAAAGATAGGTATGAGGAAAGATGAGGGGTATCGTAGTAATACAGCTTTACTAGTATTTCGACAGTGTTGTAGGAATTAGTTGTTAAGCAGAGTGAGGGCATGGGGAAAAAACTGTCCTTATGTCTAGTCGTTCTGGTGTGCAATGCCCTATAGCAGGGGTCTTCAAACTTGGCCCTTTTATGACTTGTGGAAGGCTGAGTCAACCTTGAGCCCCATCAGGATCGAACTACAGGTAGCGGGCAGAGTCCGCCTGCAATTCTGCATTCTAACCACTGCGCCACCACAGCTCTGATAATAAAACAATGACTTGAAAAACAGGGGCTGGGGAAGTTGTAAACGGATGTAGGTGGCAAGAGCAGCCCAAAACTCTTGAGGTATAAAGTAGTGGGAGGAAAAAATACAACAACTTTGCTAGAAAAGTAAGTAAGGCTTTGCTGGCTGCTTTCCTGATAGTAGAAGTCATTGAATGTAACGGGACTCATTTCAGAGCGCACGTTGGACGAGAAGTAAATATTTTAATTATTTCTGAATGGCTGCATGCATTGACAGCGTAAATGGAATTTCACCAATAACTAGAAGATTTGGCTTGGATGTTTTCTCTCCTTGCCAGACTTATCTTGACATCTGCCAGGCACAACTAAGTCAATAATGAAAGGATGCAGAAGAGCATGATAAAATGCTTTGATCTGAGTCTGGAGGAAGTGTTAACTTCAGGAAACAAGAAAACAATTCATTGTTTTTTGTTTTTTTTAAATCAAGGCTAGGTTGTGAAAGATTTACAAGCAACTGACTGTATCTCATCTCATTTTGTCTTGGTAAAGAACCGTGGCCAACAGAACAGTCCATTTTTCAAGTGACGTGGCGGGGGACATTTTTATTCCATTGTAGTCTGGTCTGTCATGCAGTTTCCATTTTGTTTTCGAGAGCCTTACCAATAGGAAACAGTCCAGAACCAATACGAACTCAACGAAGAACGGTGCAACATTACAAAGAGATGGGCCTGCTTGGTATTTGAAATTCTGAAAGCTGAGCTGGGATGTTGGAAAAAACATTTCAAAAGAAGGCAATAGCAAAGAACTTTGAATTGTCGCCAGGAAATCTGCACAAAGGTATGGGGAGGGATGGTGCCTATGGAGAAGGAGATGGGGTGATGGATTACGGTAAATCCACAGTTTCTTAGGAAGGAGGGAGAATATGCAAAGGTGGGGATGGAGAGAAGAGACAGGCCACCCCTAAGCTGGATAGGAGACAGAGGAAGAAATTTAAGTTAACCACTCTCTAGAGCAGGGGAAACCGTGTCCACCCCAGTTCCGGCAAAGGGGAAAAAGTCATGATACATCACGACACGTCATCTGACGCAGTGAGTTTGACAACCCTGCTCTAGAGTATATCTATTGGCGTAAGAGTGGTATAAGTTTAATCTGGCAAGATTCTGTCTTCTGGATCTAAGCAGATGAAGAATTGAGCTTTAGCTGGGTTGTTTTGTGTCCTTCTTGGGGTGAGCCTGACAAGTTGTTGAGACTCTGGAAGGATGTTGAGAGTCTGGAAAAAAATTCAGAGAAGAGCAACTAAGATGATCCAAGGCTTGGAGACCGAAACATACGAAGAACGGCTACAGGACTTGGGTTTGGCTAGTCTAAAGAAAAGAAGAAACAGGGGAGACATGATAACAGTGTTCCAGTATTTGAGGGGCTGACACAAAGAGTCCGTAAGGAGAAGGGCGGGATATAAATTAAATAAATAAATAAATAAATAAATAAATAAGAGGGGGTCATGTTGTTTACCAGAGCACTGGAGGGAAGGATGAGAAACAATGGTTGGAAGCAACCTGGAATTAAGGAGAAACTTCCTGACAGTGAGGACAATCAACCAGTGGAAGAGCTTGCCTCCAGAAATCTTGGGCACTCTATCACTGGAAGTTTTTAAAAAGAGACTGGACAACCACCTGTCTGAGATGGTATAGGTCCTGCTGCTTGAGCAGGGGCTGAACTAGAAGATCTCCAAGGTCCCTTCCAGCTCTATTCTATTTTAAGTATTCATGTAGCCAGAAGGATGTGCCCACGGCTTTCAAGCCCCAAACAATTGTCACAATCACAAATGCTCTATTGGACTGAGAATATATGTCAGTACATCTTGAAGTAGAAGTATGCTTATATATACAGTACATTTATTAGAACAATTAATCAGTGGGATGACTTGCCTCCAGAAGTTGTGGATGCTCCAGTACTGGAGATTTTTAAGAAAAGATTGGACAGCCATTTGTCTGGAATGGTATAGGGCAGGGGTGGACTTCTTTTATGACTCGTGGACTTCAACTCCCAGAATTCCTGAGCCAGCCACGCTGAGGGGAAGGAAGAGGTTTCCAAGCTGAGCCATGCTGGCTCAGGAATTCTTGGAGTTGAAGTTCACAAGTCTTAAAGCTGCCAAGGTTGAGGACCCCTGATATAGGGCAGGGGTAGGCAACCTTGGCTCTTTTATGACTCGTGGACTTCAACTCCCAGAATTCCTGAGCCAGCATGGCTCAGCATGGAAACCTCTCCCTTTCCCCTCAGCGTGGCTGGCTCAGGAATTCTGGGAGATGAAGTCCATGAGTCATAAAAGAGCCAAGGTTGCCTACCCCTGGTATAGGGTTTCCTGCTTGAGCAAGGGGTTGTACTAGAAGACCTCCAAGGTCCCTTCCAACTCTGTTCTTCTGTAAATACTATATGGACATGTCATTTTTGAAAATTGGCTTTCCTGAGGTAAAATAAAGGGAGACATAAAAAAGAGTTAAACCAAAGGAAGGGGGTAAACACAAAAGTGGGATCAATCCCACAAAATAACATCGCTTCAGCAAGTAAACCCATCCGGGTATACATATTAAATCTTAATGATTACTCTAGTATTAAACAGCTTTCAATATAGTCATGTAAATAACAAGTTAATCAATATATCTCATTCATTTTACTAATTAACAATGCTTAATACTAATTAGTTGTAATAACTTTAAAATAGTAATATATTACTTATTGGTTATAATTTACTATATATCACAAATACGAAAAAAAGAAAAAAAAAACAGAAAAAGACAAGTTCATACAAATAATCGTGAAATATAAATACAAATTATCAATTATCTCTTTAAGTTTCATAACCTTTTCTCATTCTATCGTATTGCTAACCAATGGTAAAATTTTTCCCATGTTTTAAAATAAATTGTATCTTCTTTCTCTTTCATTTCTAAAGTTGATCTATCCATTTCTGCACATTCAAGTATTTTTGTTATTATCATCTGATCAGATGGTAAATTTTCATTTTTCCAAAATTGGGCAAATGTTATTCTCGCGGCTGTTAACACATGTAATATTAAATATTCATTCTCTTTCCCATAATTCAAGCCTAATATTCCTAGCAAACAGAGTTCTGGTTTAAATTCTATCTGTATTTTAACCATCTTTTCTAGCCACATATAAATCTTAAACCTTGACCCTATTCCCTTGTTACCCTTAAAAACTCAATAAAATATTTGTTTAAAAAATTGGCTTTCCTGATTTATTATACATAAATTTTCCAGGAAGAATCTCGGTACTCTGACGCGATTTGCCGGTTCCCGTGAATTAGAGTCTAATTCTCCTAGCATCAAACAAATAACTACATTTGAAAATTGTTATTATTTTAGTTTTCTTGGAGATGGTGAAGAATAAACAATAGAATAATATTCCTGGCAAACCTGTGTCTACATAGTAGCTGTGAGGTAGAGTTGAAGGCTATGTTATATTTAAACTTAGTCTCTCTTCTGGGGATTGGTTATCACCCTAGACCTAGTCAATTATATCGCAATCAACAAAAGAGAAAAGAAACTAGCAATTTCTTCAATTTGCCTATGTTTTTAGAGATGCCTTAGAATAATTAAAAAAGAAAACAGAAAACCCTCAAAGGTATTACTTCTCACGGCTCCTAAACCCTTAAAATGCTACACTTGCCATTATACTTAAAATAACAGTCTACTAGTAATTGGGGAAAAAAGAACTAAAGCAAACATTTGAACATCACCCTTATTGGCCAACAAATTCTTTTGGGACAGAAATGGGTACTAATGGCCATTCCGAATTAATTAAAATGGTAGCTTTATTTATTTATTTAGAAAACTTATAGAGCCACCGACTCGCTCAGGATGACTCTCATTACAACTCATGGCTTTGTTGGAACAATGGAGGAGGAGGAGAAATAAAAGGGAAGGTAGACTATTGTAGATTTATCTATTGTAAGAGTTGGAAGGGAGACGTTAGATCAGTGGTGGCGAACCTGTGGCACGGGTGCCAGAGGCGGCACTCGGAGCCCTCTCTGTGGGCACACGTGCCGTTGCCCCAGCCTCGCCTCCTCCCATGACCCCTCCTCACCAGCAGCCCCCCTGGAGGAGAGTTGCCCGCGAGCGTGGCCCACGCGGAGCAGCGCAGCCAAGGACATGGCAGCCAGGCAGCGTAGACAAGACTCTGCCCTCACGCCCCAACACGCACAGTTGATGCTGCGGGGCGCGGACAGAGGGCGTGGCCGCCATGGCGCTGCTGGGCTGCCTGGGCGATGTGTGGCGGGCCCTGGAGGTGGTGAATGGCCCTGCAGGTAGGCAGGGTGGGGCAGAGCGGGGACGGGGCAGGGGGTGGGGCAGGGGCAGGGGCAGGGCCAGTTTTTGGGCACTCGGTCTCTAAAAGGTTCACCATCACTGCGTTAGATCTTCTAATCCTGCCCTTTTCCCCCGAAGGAATCCATTTCTTCCACCTCCTCCATGGATGTCAACCCATATTGTGTTTAAACACCTCCAGTAAAGAAACCCCATCACTCAGTGGTCCTCTCTGTCCAAAATGTGGATTTTTCTGTCTTCAAAAGAGTGGCCTGCAGCCAAAAAGGCTCCACCCCCATTTGCACCACTCAGGGGACCTTGAGGTCACAGATAAACCTGGCTCATAGAATCACCAAGAATCGGAAATGACCAAATGGGGCAACATCATCATTATTAGTAAATTGGCACAGCACTTCTCACAATTCTAAATGTGTTCACTGGCCCCAAACATTCTATCCACACGCACCAAGTTCAGAAGGCCTTGTAGCATTCTAGCCCCTCAAATCAGACCATCAATATTTTCATCTGGATGGAAATGAGAGAACTGACCTCTCGTTTCAGAAAATCTTTATAGCAAGAAAATTGAGCTGCATGCCGTCAAAACGGGGACCGTTTCTTAAACAAATGGGCTTTACGTTCCGCTAATCTCTGCTAGCAGAAAACGAAAATCATATAGGGTGAAGTCAACAAGCAGTAACAGCTTCAGATATTCAGGACAACTAAGGACAAACAGAATTCTTAACATTCAAGCTGGCACTTTTGGGGCCCTGAAACGGTCTATGCGTTCAGAAATAGAGGTGCACCAAAAAAAAAAACAACCCACCTGAATCTTCCTCTGTGTAAATCTCTACAACGAAGGAACTGGAGTTAATAAATGGTCTCCTGCCTATCATTCAACTGGAAATCTCTCTCTCTTTTTTTCTTCCTGGCTCTCTTTAGCAACCATGCCTGTCGTCTATTAAGATTTTTTTTTTTAAAGTACCAAGTACAAATTCAGCAATGGATGGAAACTAATCAAGGAGAGAAGCAACCTAGAACTAAGGAGAAACTTCCTGACAGTTAGAACAATGAATCAGTGGAACAACCTGCCTCCAGAAGCGGTGAATGCTCCAACACTGGAAGTTTTTAAGAAGAGACTGGACAGCCATTTGTCTGAAATGGTATAGGGTTTCCTGCCTGAGCAGGGGGTTGGACTAGATGACCTCCAAG
Source organism: Protobothrops mucrosquamatus (assembly GCF_001527695.2). NCBI lineage: Eukaryota > Metazoa > Chordata > Lepidosauria > Squamata > Viperidae > Protobothrops > Protobothrops mucrosquamatus. The sequence continues at coordinate 365,881 of NW_015388669.1, read as the reverse complement.
GTCCCTTCCAACTTTATTATTACTATTATTATTATTATTATTATTATTATTATTATTATTATTATTATTATTATTATTGTTGTTGTTGTTGTTGTTGTTGTTGTTGTTGTTTTGTTGTTGTTATTATTATTATTAAATCACTCTGAGTAAGAAGAAGCTTTTAAGTGATGAAATCTGATGCTGGTACAAAGTCAATTAGCTTCTCTCTCTTTTTTTTAAATCAGAGCTAACAATTATACCATCTCTTTTGCAGATTTCTCTCAGCTGATTCCATAGGGCAGTGATGGCGAACCTTTTAGAGACTGAGTGCCCAAACTGCAACCCAAAACTCACTTATGTATCGTTGGGTGCTGGCTGGGTGTGGCCCATTGGGTGGGTGTGGCCCATTGGGTGGGTGTGGCCCATTGGGGGTGTGGCTGCGGTGGTAACGGCAGACTGGGTGGGACTAAAAAGTTCAATCAATCAATTCCAACTTTGCGAGATCTTTTTTTTCCCATGAGAAGTTGAAATTGACTGATTGATTGAAGCTTTTTTTTTTTTTTTGCACATGGCGGTGGAGGCCTAAAGTGAAAAGGTTTTATAAAACCCAGCTGAAGGCCTAGGACTGGGGTGATGGCGCACGTGCCCACAGAGAGGGCTCTGAGTGCCGCCTCTGACACCTGTGCCATAGGTTCGCCACCACGGCCATAGGGTATTTATAAAATTAAAACAATCTGAGAGACAACTATCCAGCGTCACCCTAAAAACTGTCAGACATAGGAAGCCTACAACTTCCATAGGCAGATTGTTTCACTGTTGTACATGTTATACACATCAGGAGCACCGATGATGTTACCTAGTTTGTGTAATGAAAAGTCTGCAACAAAACAACAAAACTTAGAAAGCAACAAAGACCCCTCACTTCTAGATTCCCCCCCCCCCCGTTACATTTAAATGAAATTTAGACAGATGCTGAATATACCTGTTATTTCTAGTCCTAGTTTCTGGGGAAAATACATCATCAAATTAATACCAGATCATGTCTTAGCTAGCACTGATGATGTTACCTAGTTTGGTAATGAAACATCTGCAAGGAAACAAGGAGGCTCAGAGAGCACCAAGGACCCCTCAATCAAACTTCAAAATATCTGAAATTTCATCAACAATTTATGTATTAAGATCCTGGTGTGGTCCTCCTGATTCTGCCTCAGAGAAGTCATGGGACTTCAAAAAGCTATCTCAAAGGAGAGAGTGATGCTTTCCTGGATTACATTTAGGCCGAGATCTTGAAGCTTTTCTTATTTCTCTGTAACAGAGACGTCCAACCTGTTGAATTTGATCAATTTCACATATAAATTATTTCTGAATCACACCTCTAACAAAACACAGCTTCTATAAGGTATGGTTTTAAAGAAAATGGCCTGGCTGAGGAATTCTGGGAGTTGAAGTCCACAAGTCATAAAAGGGCCACATTTGAAGATCTCTGCTCTAAAAGAAGGCAAATGACCAGCTGTCTGCAAGGAGTATAAATCTTTCCACGGCCCACCATCCAGTCAGAGCTGAAGAAGCTTCTTGGATGAGAAGCGAAACGTCTTCAAGGAAAAAACAAGGAAGTCCAGTTGCCTCATGAAAAAGTACCTTTGGGACAACCATGACCTGGAGGACTTGGAATATCCATAGACATCCTTCAGATAACCTGGTTCTATGCCATGTAGGGCTTTCAAGATCAAAAGCAGCATCTTGAGTTGCATCTGGAAGGAAACTGGCCACAATGCAGCTCCCTTACAGGTGTAACGGATATTTTCCTAGGGACATACACCATTGTTTGTGTAGTTGCATTCTGCACCAGCTGAAGCTTCCAGATGTTCTCCAAGCAAAACGTGTTTCGTGCAAAACAAAGACTCATTTAGGCAGGGATTGAAAATTGAAGGCTGTGTTCCAAATGGTTGCATTCTTGGTTTTTTCAGGTTTTTCTTGTCCCCCCCCCCCCAATCGGAAATTAAAAATGTCTAGATCGTGGTTAAAAAAAAATTCCACACAAGCACAGGCTGCAGCTCTATGAATCGTGACAAGACATTTATTTTAACGCCAGAGGACACCAATTAAATTCGACAGTATAATGGAGAAGACGCTGTCATTGGCAGATGAATTGGGGGACGATGCCTTCGGCTTTTTATAGGCTCAGCAGCGGCAGTGGCAAAAAAAAAAGCATATTTTCTTTGGAAACATACATCCCTTAGCAAAACAATTTTAAGAAGATCGGGGAAGCAAAGCTCACTGGATAAAAAGCTAAGCTTAGAAAAGGCCTCGAACGAAATAAAGGGACAAATTAAAACTTGGCTTGCACTCCCAATAAAATAAGGGGGTCGGGAAAGACATGCTCGTTTTCCATTGCTGAATTTTAGAACTTCAGTGAAACAGACCGAAAGCAGCAGAATCAAAACAGTCTTCTAAGCAGGCACTAACTCAGCTAAAAAAAACACGAATACAGGTAGTCCTCAACTTACGACCAAATTTTCTGTTGCTAAGTGAGACGGTTGTTAAGTGAGTTTTGCCCCGCTTTAGGACCTTTCTGGCCACAGTTGTCAAGTGAACCACTATACTTGTTAAGTTAGCCACACGGTTGTTACGTGAATCTGGCTTCCCCCGTTGACTTTGCTTATCGGAAAGTTGTGAAAGCGGATCATGTGACCCGGGGACATTGCAACCGTCGTAAATACGAGTCAGCTGCCTAGCATCCAGATTTTGATCGCGTGATGATGGGGGGATGCTGCAAGCGTGGTTGGTAAGTGTGTGATGGTTTTAAGTCTGAAAGATGGTCATAGGTCACTTTTTTTCCAGTGCCGTTGTAACTCTGAACGGTCACTAAATGAACTGTTGTTAAGTCAAGGACTATCTGTATACCTGGAGCCATGACAGTTACCTTTATTATATTAATTTAGCGTTATTACCTTCATTCTCTTCCTTTGTCAGAGGAAATCTTCCTCCATTGAAAGAAGGGAATCTTTGGATCCAACCCATTAGATTAAGATCTGTATGGGGAGAGGAAATTGACCATTCAGGTCTATGGATTGACGATCCTTATAGCATTTATCCAGATACTGTCAATTACTGGAATTGACATTTTTTTTTCAATTGGCAACACAGTAGGTTTTACAACACTCAATTTTATTCAGGTTATTTTCTTTCACTTAAGCATTCTTAGCACACAGAAAATAATTCAAAACAGTGCAGGAGCTGGTTAAAGATTAAAAGAAATTGCAAGGTGCAGAATATTGCTTTCTTAAAAATATATCCCTCGAAGAGCACTAACAAATTAATAAGCTGCTTTCTATTATTAATTCCCATCCTCTACATAAAATGAATAACTATGAGTTCTCGGAATGTATTTTCAGCTTGTGCTAATGCATTAAACTCTACAAATAAAAGAATAAAATATTCACTTAAAAAAGTGCATTTATCAATTCAAGACACATATCAAAAATGAGGAAATATGAGGAACCAAATAATTGTTTTACACTGCGTAGGTGATAAATGGAAAACCTGCCCCCACGTCCAAGATAAAACTGTAATAAAATCCAATCCCATTTAATTATGAAATGTAAAAAAAAAAATACAAGGTTTAGCAGTGTGTTAATATAACGTGTAACCTGCAAGAACATTCTCCAATGGTTGAATTTTATCAGCTACGATTACAATGCTAAGCAAGAGATTATTTGTGCTTGTATTGACATCCTGCGGGAGACACAAGTTTTTTCCTAGATAGATAAAAATATTTTGAAACATATTCATTACTCTTGTCAGTATAACCCGTATTAGGCTAAATTGTGGAAAGGAAGAGAAGAGAAAGACTAGTAGCAAAGTAGGTGGACTTAATTAGAGTGGGGACATATGGAGCCTTGGAAATGCTGAAGGATCAGACCAAGGACAGATCTTCCTAAATAAACTCATATCTCGGTGGTCACTAAGAATCAACAATCAACCCAATCAAAATTTTAGGTATGAAATGGTTCTGGGACATTTTGAAGGATGATCAACTTTAATGTGGGAATCCCAATGGTGGGAGTCAGCCGGTTTGCACCGGTTTGGGAGAACCGGTAGCTAAATTTACTGAATTCGGAGAACTGTCTGGCTTCCGGAAATCCAGTCTAGGCCTCGGAGGCCTGGAGGAGGCCTCCTAGGCCTAGAACAGCCCACTGGAAGTGCATGGATGCCACTTCCGGAAGTCCGTTCTAGACCTTGGAGGCCTGGGAGGCATCCGAGATCTGGAGGAGGTCTCCCTGGAACGGCCCACCGGAAGTATGTGGATGCCACTTCCGGAAGTCCGTTCCAGGCATCAGAGGCCTGGAGGAGGCCTTCCAGGCCTAGAACGGTCCACTGGAAGTGCGTGATGCCACTTTTTGAAGTCCGTTCTAGGCATTGGAGGCCCAGGCCTGCATCAAATAAGAGAACCAGTTGTTCAGGTATTTGAATCCCAACACTGAGTTAAGCTGATTTATTCTTCATGCCTACACACAACAACTGAGTCAACTAGTGATCAGCACTAAATTGGTGCTCGATAAGAATCAACAGAACTCAAGAGGGGCTGGACTTGGACCGCTTGTGGGAACGTAATGACTCTAGGCTGGTTCCTCTCTTGACTCCACCTCCAGGCTCTCCCACACTGTTGATTCTTTGCTTTTTGTTTCCATTCATTTTTGGAGGTTGAGAAGTTTTTGAAAGCACGCTCTTAAAGCAGGAAGGGATCCAGTGCATGCAGAGGAGGTCTCCATGTCAGATATTCTCCAACAAGACAGGACAAGATAAAGCCAGGACATCTGCCGTAGTACCACCCACCTTTGCCAGCACTATCTGAACAGAATGCTACTTGTAGTAGTTTACACACACAAAGCCATCCCAGGTTCTTTACAACAAATGAAAAGGTAGGAAGGTAATCAGAAATAAGACAGAGCAAATAAGGCAACTGTTGGTTATAAAAAAATCCTCTTCATTAGAAAGCCCTCAAGTATTTTTTAAATTCAGACTAATCCCATTAAGTTCTGCCTCATTTCTGCGAAGAGCTGAACCTTAAAACGTCTGTCCGACTTGGAGCCCAGTATCCCATCTCTAGAGCTTTATTCTGCTTTATAAGCCAAGCTACTCTGTGTCGCTAACATTATATAATTAAGCAGAATCTTGGCAGAGATATGGGGGAAAAACACATTAAAATACAATGCATGGAAGAATTAAATTACTTATGTGGTATTCAGTGTTTTTTTTCTATAGATTTCTCACAAAGTCTGTAGAGGGCTTTATAAATATCTAAGACCGCACTAGCATTTACTGAGGAGTAATGGCAGATAATCCAGTATTAGCACTTCAGTAAACTGTAATTCCTTTCTATGTTCATAACTACACTTTTCCCTTTTGGCATAAGCTACATTGTGAAGAGTACAGAAGAGGAATAAGGAGGCACAAGCCAGTGAAATTAATGGAACGAGAGAAGAAAAAGAAAACCTAGTTAAAAACATAGCCTCGGTGCCCATTTGTTATTCCTCTCCTTATTCAGAATAAATAACAGAATAACAGAGTTGGAAGGGACTTTGGAGGTCTTCTAGTCCAACCCCCTGCTCAAGCAGGAGTCCTTTGCAGACAATCTCTTCTTAAAAATCTCTAATTAGCAAGAATAAATGGAAAGATGTAATGAGGAAGGGGTACAAATTCTTTCAAATTGTTATTGTAGAAATAAAAAAAATCAAAGAGGTCAGTTTGATAAACAAAGCTAATTAAAAAAAAGCATCTATCCTAAAACTTTGAAAATTGAAATCTAGCACTTAATTTAAGGTCCATCATCATGTCTTTCTGCTTTACTTTTATGGACGGAAAAAAACCAACATAAACTTGACCGTTCAGAGTCAGATTCAAATTATGAACATGCTAAGTTTTTGTCACTTTATAATATTGAGATCTTTTAAATCACAGTTTAAAAATCTGCTTCAACTCTCAAATACCTCATACATGGGAACCTTTGTGGATATTCAAAAATGATCTCCAGGACAAATTGGCTATATAATGACAAGATCTGCACCCCAAACAAGTGAAACTAACGAATAACATTTTTTTGGACCTTACTCTTATTCTTCTTCCTTTACTAAATGTATTTCTTAAATAACTGATTCCTACTGCATTTAACTTTTATATTTCTGCTGATTTTCCTACGTCTGTCCTTCCTATAATAAGGTGGGCAGAAGCATGCTTTTAGATACTAGCCATCTCACTTCTTTCAACATGATGTGTGCCATTGTGCCCACAGTATAAAAATGACAACAAAGGTTATCTTATCTTATCTTATCTTATCTTATCTATCTTATCTTATCTTATCTTATCTTATCTTATCTTATCTTATTACCAGCACTTTTCTACCAATGTTTGTGAGTGTTAACATTTCTCCATCCAGCTTCTCCAGTTACACCATCTATACCTGCAGCCTTACTATTGTTCAACATTTCCACAATATTCAAACCATTCATTCATTCATTCATTCATTCATTCATTCATTCATTCATTCATTCATTCATTCATTCATTCATGTGCTGCCTGACTCCAATTGATTCTAGGCAGCTCAGAATGTATTACCATTAAAAAAAATCCAAAAACAAGCCAAAACAAGATGGGATCTGGTCACTATATAGAGGCATAAAGAAAAAAGACAAAGAGACACCCAAGAAGGGGCCTGTCCATTTCAACCCAAGGCTTTGGGAGAACAACCAGATCTTTATAGAGTAGCAAAAGGGTAACACAGATTTCAACATTGTTTTTAATCCCAGTCACTTTGCTGGAGGCTCCTTGTTTAGCTTCTTGCTAGCCCGGTAGTAATGCGGAAAATCCCATTCTAAGTTAATATACCCGTAAAAGGGTGATGCTATCATATCTTCAGAATTCTTCCCTAGTGTAGGAGATGACCAGGCTGAGTCCAAGGGTGGGGTCAAACAGGTCATAAGTCATGAGTCCCTGTGGACCCGCAAGAGAGCTGAGTCCAGCCCACCTTGAATGTCTTCTTAATTCCCGCTCATTTGCCTTGACCGTTAGTAGCTCAGATTTTTGTAGAGAGCTTAAGCTTGCCATAGATCTTTATACTCGTTTGAACTTCCCTAATCTCCTGATTTCCCTGGCACTTGACACTAGCTCAGGGGTAGGCAACCTTGGCTCTTTTATGACTCGCGGACTTCAACTCCCAGAATTCCTGAGCCAGCCATGCTGGCTCAGGAATTCTGGGAGTTGAAGTCCGCGAGTCATAAAAGAGCCAAGGTTGCCTACCCCTGCACTAGCTGATTACGTCCACTCCTTCTTTAAAACCCATGAGCTAAGTTCACACTTGACCTTTCCCCAAGCTAATGACCTCCATAGGTGTATACTGCTTTATCAACTTACAGTATCTTTTAGAGCCATGGTGCTTAAGCACTGTGCTGCGGTACATTTGTATGCCAGGAAAAGTCCACAACAGAGAGTCACAAGTGCTGCATAGCTCCACAGGCATAACCTGTGACATCACCAGGGGCAGACAGCCTCCACATTTCCTCCCAAATCCCAGCAACCTGTAACCTCACGGGTCTTCTGCTTTCATGATCTATAAGACCATACAAGTTACTATCACATTACTGCTCCATGAGACGAAAAAGGTTGAACACCAGCGTTTTAGAGTAATTCCTTCATTGTTGTGTTGTAAGCTGCCCGGAGTCACCTTGTAGAGGAGGTGGGTAGCATAAAAATTTCATAACTAAATCATAAAATAAAAGTAGTGAGGACAGTATTCCTTCATTGGTGGCTGGGAAGATGCTATGAAGATCATTACTTATTTTCCAAAGCACCAGAAGACAGGTCAAGAAGCAACGGATGGAAACTAATCAAGGAAAGAAGCAACTTAGAACCACAGAGAAATTTCCTGACAGTGAGAACAATTAATCAGTAGAACAGCTTGCTTCCAGAAGTTGTGGATGCTTCATCACTGGAGGTTTTTTTAAAAGACAGCCATTTGTTTGGAATATATAAGGTCTCCTGCTTGAGCAGAAGACCTCCAAGGTCCCTTCCAGCTTTATTCGGCATGTATATGTAAGATGATGTACGTTCCTACTACAGAAACGATCTATAACTCTCCTTGTTCCCATCAATGTGGCTAACAATGAAAGGGCTGACTTATTAGTTGCTGAAATGTATCCGTCATCACAAAGAGAAAAATAAGTCAGCTCCAAAGCCTTCTTCTTTTAAAGAAGGGAAGCGCTCTTGTCAAAATGTGAGAGAATTAGACAGAACACGAAAACATTGGACTAATTAATTCCCATTTGAAAAAAGCGATCACATTTTAAAAACTGCAGCTGTTTTCTTTATATTGTAGAGAAACAGCTGGTGCACTACTAGAGGGAAAAAGACAGTTCTTCTAAGCAGAAAGGATGAAGCAGAGAGAGGGGCTAAAAATGGCTATTTTGAAGATGAAAAGTAACCCAAAGCCTGCAACCTCAAACTGCCTCGTATGTTAGTGTCAGGAACATCTTCCTTCCCCTGTCCTGACCACTTTCTACAGGGGGACGATCGAGAGCATCCTGTCATACAGCATCACAGTCTGGTTTGGAGGCATCCCTGCTTCAGACAGGAAGGCGGTGCAGAGAGTGGTGAGGACAGGAGAAAAGATCATTTTGGCAGTTCCCTCCCTCCCATCCAGGACATAGCACAGAAGCGCTGCTTGAGCAGGGTCTGTAAGATTATCTGGGACACTACACACCCTCTTCACAACCTGTTTTCCTTGTTCCCTTCTGAGAGGAGGGGGCTTCGTGGTATCCGTAGCAGAACATCCAGATTCAGTCATAGTTTCATTCCATACAGCATTAACCTTGTGAACTCTCAAGCTTCCTCCTTCCGTTATATATTCAAGATGGACAGTATTTAATATTTATTTGTTATGTATATGTAGGGGTGTGGGTCTATACATATGTTGTGTATAGTATGTTTAGGTGTGTGTCATGTATGTGTTTCACTTTGAGAGCGGGCAACTAAATTTCATTTTTGATGTGGGAAGGATGCTTTATAATTTTCAAAAACCTTATTTTCAAAATTTATTTCTATCTCTATATCATCTCTATCTCTAATTCTATCATCTCTCTCTCTCTCCCCCCCTCTCTCTGTATCTCTATCTATTACTATCACTATTATTTCTCTATTTCTCTATTTCTCTATCTCTCTATCCTCTGTCTGTCTGTCTGTCTGTCTGTCTGTCTGTCTGTCTGTCTGTCTGTCTCTCTCTCTCTCTCTCTTTATCTATCTATCTATCTATCTATCTATCTATCTATCTATCTATCTATCTATCTATCTATCTACATTATTATTATCTTCATCATATCTCTCTCTATATCTATCTATCTATCTATCTATCTATCTATCTATCTATCTATCTATCTATCTATCTATCTATCTATCTATCTATCTATCTATCTATCTATCTATCTATCTATCTATCTATCTCTGTCTGTCTGTCTGTCTGTCTGTCTGTCTGCCTGCCTGCCTGCCTACATCTGCCTGCCTGCCTGCCTGCCTGCCTGTCTGTCCACCACACCACCCATTGCAAAAACAAGTGACTAGAACTGGAACATCCATCTCATGATTCAAAGAAAATGAAAACTAAAGAGTGATAATTTTCACAGTGCAGCCCAATATATTTGGGACCCTTTACCGGATGACAAAGCACACGTGATCTGCCCCAATGATGGAAGAGAGTGGTGCACAGAATGAGGTGGGTCTATCTCTTGAAAGAATTCACGGGTGGCAAACGCCAACCCAATTGCTTTTTAAAAACAACCACCACCACCACTGGACATTGCAATCTTCTACCAATTGTTTTTGCAACAGCAATATATTTAAGACAGCGTGATGACTACCAAGCGTACAATACATCTCAGGACATGCATATAGCAAATGATCTACTAGCTTCCTTCGCAGAACGCTCCATAGGATTATCTCTTTATTCCACTCCAAAGCTTGTTATTCCTGTTTCACTGCTGAGCTGAGCTAAAAGATCCCTTATGAAATTTTCTAGGGAGAGAGAGAGCAATAAAAATTAAAATGGCAAGAAACCCTATCCAGAGAAAGATCATAAAAATCCATGTGTTAAACCTGTCATGCACTGTTGGCATTTGGAAGACAAGTTTCCAGAGGACCAGAAGGAGTTTAGGAAATCACTTACTTGTGATTAGGAAAATATTTCTTCAGGGTACAACAAACAAACACACACACACACACACACACACACACACACACACACACACACACACCAACACACTATACATCAGGTTGTCTGAAGAACATTATGGAAGGCCATAAATAGTTAATTGTCCTGCATAGCTTATGCGCTGGAGACAAACTCCTTGTGTATCCAATCACACTTGGCCAATAAAGAATATTCTGTTCTACTCTACTCTACTCTACTCTACTCTACTCTACTCTACTCTACTCTACTCCTAATTTACTCTACTCTATTCCAGGGGTCTGTGGACTGGTACCAGGCCATGGCATGCCAGCAACTGGTCCACACAAAAAAGCAAAGCCCCATCCGTGTGATGCAGGCAGCACACAAAACCACACACCCTCCGATCTATGGAAAAACCTTTCTCCACAGAATCTGTCCCTGGTGCCCAAAAGGTTGGGGACCTCTACTCTACTCTACTCTACTCTACTCTACTCTACTCTACTCTACTCTACTCTACTCTACTCTACTCTACTCTACTATCTTCACACTGGTTAATTGTCCTCACTGTCAGGAAATTTCTCCTTAATTCTAGGTTGCTTCTCTCCTTGATTAGTTTCCATCCATTGCTTCTTGTCCTGCCTTCGGGTGCTTTGGAGACTAGCTTGACCCCCTCTTTTTTGGGGCAGCCCCTTAGAGATTGGAACAAATCTAGTCCCAATACTATTTCAGACAAATGGCTGTCCAGTCTCTCCTTAAAAACTTCCAGTGTTGGAGCATTCACAGCTTCTGGAGGCAGGTTGTTCCACTGGTTAATTGTCCTTACTGTCAGGAAATTTCTCCTTAATTCTAGGTTGCTTCTCTCTTTGATTAGTTTTACACATTTTACACATTTACTACTCTTGTAGCATCCCCATGTTCCCACAGTCAACATTCAGACGCTTGCCAACTGACTCGTACTTAGGACGGTCGCAGCGTCCCCAGGTCACGTGATCCTCTCTTGCAGTTTTCTGACGAGCAATGCCAATGGGGGAAGCCAGATTCACTTAACAACCATGTTATTATCTTAACAACTGCAGTGATTCACTTAACAAATGTGGCGAGGAAGGTTGTAGAATGGGGCAAAATTCACTTAACAAAATGTCTCGCTTAGCCACAGAAATTTTGGGCTCAACTGACGTCGTAAACCGAGGACTATCTGTATTTCTGCACACTAGGCTAGAACTATTCTACGATTCAACTTGCCTGCATCCCAATGTAAATTAAGCCCAACATTCACTCAACATCTGAAACAGGCTCTGGAGAAGACGCCTATGTGACCGACTAGTTTGACAGACTCCATTTAGGGAAAACATATTTTTTGCGACATATGTACTACCGAGGCCTGAATATCGCTGGCAGATGGAATGTGCAAGCAAGACTCCGAAGAGATCAGCGACAGGCACCTATTCCATCTTCTTTCTACTTCAATCTGCATTTCATCAAATATCCATAATCCTGTTGATTCGAAGGAACTGCCGAAGATGCATTTTCTCTCAGGGTCTCTCAGCAATTTGAGAGGTGTTTCTTGAATCAATAGTCGTGTTTTGGAGGAAAAAAACCACAGAATTCTATATACACCTGAACAGTGTAGGATATTAAGAAGCTGGTGTCACCTTGGGGCAAATCAAAACCAGGTAAGTTGAGTCTTCTGGCCTAAATCTTCCTTCTTGCAAAATCTACACGGAAGGACAGAACATGAAACATGACCGGTTTTGGACACCGCATTACAAAAAAGATGTTGAGACTTTGGAAAGAGTGCAAAGAAGAGCAACAAAGATGATTAGGAGCCTGGAGGCTAAAACATACGAAGAACAGTTGCAGGAATTGGGTATGTTTAATCTAGTGAAAAAAAGGACTAAGGGTGACATGATAGCAGCCTTCCAATATCTCAGGGGCTGCCCCAAAGAAGAGGGAGTCAAGCTATTCTCCAAAGCACCTGAAAGCAGGAGAAGAAGCAACGGATGGAAACTAACCAAACAGAGAAGCAATCTAGAACTAAGGAGAAATAAGGAGTGAGAGCAATTAATCATGTAAGAAAGATGTTGAGACTCTGGAAAGAGTGAAGAGAAGAGCAACAAAGATGATTAGAGGGCTGGAGGCTAAAACATATCAAAAATGGTTGCTAGAATTGGGTATGTCTAGTTCAATGAAGAGAAGGACCAGGGGTGACATGATAGCAGTGTTCCAACATCTCAGGGGCTGCCACAAAGAAGAGGGAGTCAAGCTATTCTCCAAAGCCCCTGAAGGCAGGAGAAGATGCAATGGATGGAAACAAGGAGACAACCAAACTGGAATTAAGGAGAAACTTCCTAACAGTGAGGACAATTAACCAGTGGAACAGCTTGCCTTCAAAAGTTGTGGGTGCTCCAACCCTGGAGGATTTTAAGAAGAGACTGGATAGCCATCTATCTGGAATGGTATAGGGTCTCCTGCTACACTAGGAGGTTAAACTAGAAGACCTCCAAGATCCTTCCCAACTCTGTTATTTTGTTATACAATCTACAGTATAATCTATGGTAGATTATGTTATTATTTCAATGGAAGCGGGTATTTTTTAAAAAACAACAACAACACAATTTGTATACAATCATCCATCAAATGGTGAACACACCGATGTATGCTATATTCTTATTGCATGTCTTATTCTATATCAGCTATAGGACCAGCAGTAACATAATTACTTTTGGTTCATGGTTTTGTGGCTAAACTCCAGAAAAGTGAAGTGTTAACAAGCAAGAAACTTTGCTTGTAAAATATTGGTAGTTATAACAACACTCAGCAATTAAATTATACATACAAGCTTTAATGAGCACAGATTGTTTGTTTGTTTGTTTAAAATTATTTGCTGACGAAAAAGAATTCCAAAATCATAACCGGGATTTGGAAGTCCTGCTGGATGTTAAAAACTTGAAGGAAGACTTGATATAAACGAGGAAGAGTGTAACATCGGTATTTTAAAAGGCGGAAGGGGAATTTATATTTTTCTACCTTGGTTTTGCGACATCAGTCCTGACTTGACACTTCGTGATGGATTAGTTTTTGCATCTAAAATGACGGTGTAAATTCTTCCAGTAACATAAGATCAACGAGGGACGTGATATTTTCAAACACCTACCGTAAAGACGGCAGAAAACATTACAGGAGGTTTTTAAGAAGAGACTGGGCCACCGTTTGTCTGGAATAGTATATAGGGTCTCCTGCTTGAGCAGGGGGTTGGACTAGAAGACCTCCAAGGTCCCTTATTCTGTATTCTGAATGATAGCTATCGAAGATAGGATCCAAATATATTGGGAGAAGATGGGGTAGAATAGAAAAAAA
>NW_015388669.1:329581-351982 GCF_001527695.2 Protobothrops mucrosquamatus | reverse complement strand
TGGATCATCGCACAGTCAGCCAGATGTTCAGACTGGATTTGGCATTTTGTCTACCTATCGAGTCCTTACCCAGGACCTGGGATAGGCAGATGTGGATGTTTGATGGTATTACAGATATCGTCGCAGGATGGAAGCAGTTCCTAGTAAGGCCGCCTTTTGCAATTGACTAATAGCGAATTTGTCAATGCCGATGGTGTTCGAGTGGTGCTCCAGTTGTTTTGGGATTGCACCCAAGGCGCCTATTACTATTGGTACTACCTTTGCTTGCTTTTGCCACAGTCTTTCTAATTATTATTATTATTATTATTATTATTATTATTATTATTATTATTATTATTATTATTATTATTATTAGACATACCCCGTTCTTGCAGCCCTTCATCATATGTTTTAGCCTCCAGACCTCTAAACATCTTTGTTGTTCTTCTCTACAACCTTTCTACAGTCTCAGCATTTTTCGTATGTATGTTTTGGTGACCAAAACTGGACACAGCATTCCAAGTATGGTCTTATCAAAGCAATGTGGTATGTGTTTTCTTCCATTTCCTGATGTTCCCCTCTCCCCCAAAGACATTAAAAACTTGGGGTTTTCCCCCTGCCTTTGAGCCAGGATGTTTTTCTTGAGTTCTTATAAGGAAGAGGGGCTCCATTATTGACCATCCAGTAGAGCAGGGGCCTTCAAACTTGGCAACTTTAAGACTTGTGGACTTCAACTGCCAGGGCTGGCTGAGGAATTCTGGGAGCTGAAGTCCACAAGTCTTAAATTTGCCAAGTCTGAAGACCCCTGCAGTAGGGCTTATCTCTAGAGATTGCCCAAATGTTGTCCTTCAAATTGGACATGGTGTAGTAAACTATAAAATTTAGAAAATGTTGAGAATTGTGTGTTCAAACGTATGCAATAAAGACACTTTTCATTAGCACAAAGCCACCCATGGATGTGGTCTATTAGTTCCCAATCTTAAAAGACAGATTTTGGGCTAACATGTATCTTCTTGCTCTTTCTTCATACAACCACTAAACTCTTAGGTAACGGACAATTTATTTATTAAACCTAACATTGGAGGCTACTCATTTTGGATTGGCCACTTAGGAATGAGTTATGAAAGTTTTTATTTATCTGCCCTTTGTTGACTAACCTAACCATTCATCCAAGTCTTTTTCTTTTAATGAAGGGTGATGAAAGATCAAACAGCCTCTCAAAAGTCCAAGCACGTTGATACTATTGATTGCTTTTTGTGCCCGAAGTAGTGTGATTTTTTAATCACACAGAGGATGTCACAGGTTTTAATCTGGACTGGACTTTCTTTTTTGACTTTGAAGTAGACTGATAGGTTGGACTTTTTGTCGATTGTCAATTTCTAGTTTCTAGAAACTGAAATACTGTAGAATCTAAACTGTCCTTGGAGCTCTCTGAGCTTGGTTGTTTTCTTGAAGATGTTTCATTACCCAACTAGATAACATCATTAGTTCTAGAGGGATGAGAATGAGGAGGAGGATGAAGCAGAAGAAGCAGAAGAAGCAGAAGCAGAAGCAGAAGCAGGAGAAGGAGAAGGAGAAGGAGAAGGAGAAGGAGAAGGAGAAGGAGAAGGAGAAGGAGAAGGAGAAGGAGAAGGAGAAGGAGAAGGAGAAGAAGAAGAAGAAGAAGAAGAAGAAGAAGAAGAAGAAGAAGAAGAAGAAGAAGAAGAAGAAGAAGAAGAAGAAGAAGAAGAAGAAGAAGAAGAAGAAGAAGAAGAAGAAGAAGAAGAAGAAGAAGAAGAAGAAGAAGAAGAAGAAGAAGACGACTGTAGGGTCCTTGGTGCTCTCTGAACTTGGTGCTCTTCTTGCAGACATTTCTTTACCGAACTAGGTAACATCATTAGTTCTAGAAGGGAGTAGGGTTTGTGGAGTGGAAGAGAAGGAGGAGGAGGGGAACTGTGGGTTTTTTTGGTGCTCTCTGAATTTGGTGGTTTTCTTGAAGATGTTTCATTACCTAATTAGGTAACTTCATCAGTGCTAGAAGGGAGTGGAGTTTGTGGAGTGGAAGAGAGGAAGGGGAGGAGAACTGTGGGGTCTTTGGTGCTCTCTGAGCTTGATGGTTTTCTTGAAGATGCTTTACCCAACTAGGTAACACCTTCAGTGCAACCTAAAATCTAAACTGCTGAATCTGAGAATGGGGAAAAAAATGTGCATGGTTGAATTTTGGATTAGCCATGATTAGAATCAATCCATCCTCTTTCCCCCCAAAATGAAATTTGCTTCAATTATGATCAAACTGAAGTAGCCTGGATCTCAGTTGATCAGCATGACTGGAGACAAATTCTGTTTCCTAACACATGTCTGAATTCCAATAGGTGGAAGAAAGTTACATACCCTGATCTCCATTGTCTTCTTAATTTTTGATTTCACCTTGTGAGGATAAATCTGTCAAACCACTCCAGATATACAGAATGGAATGTTCTTTCTAACAGGGGGATAAAAATCTCCATATTAAAAAAAAAAGAAATCTATCAAAGGCACAAGGAAAAGACCTTGATTAAAGGTCACATTGTTAGCCTTGTCTGGGTGTTACGCACGCTGAGCACTAACTCTGATAGCTCTGCATGAGCCATGTTGCCCACTTGGGGTCCTTCTTCTCCAGACCCTCCTGCTTTCAGTCTGAACTTCTGCAGCGTATAAGTTCTTTTAGGAAAAAATGCACCTGCTTTGCCTCTGTGCAAGTCCCATCACAGTGTCCTCATTAACTCGTTGTAAATTTAATTTACATCATCTCCAGTTGGGCTACCAGGATCCCTCTACTGTGGTGTGGAAAGTTGGGTAGTAGAAATTCAGGAGAAACCCCGACTGCTCTTTAGAAGGCCAGATCCTGAAGTTGAAACTCAAGTACTTTGGCCACCTAATGAGAAGGAAGGACTCCCTGGAGAAGAGCCTCATGCTGGGAAAGATTGAGGGCAAGAGAAGAAGGGGACGACAGAGAATGAGGTGGCTGGATGGAGTCACTGAAGCAGGAGGCGTGAGCTTAAATGGACCCCAGAAGATGGTAGAGGACAGGAAGGCCTGGAGGAACGTTGTCCATGGGGTCGCGATGGGTCGGACCCAACTTCGCAACTAACAACAACAGAAATTCAGCAACACATGAAGACCCACCACTGTGAAATATCATTATTCTGTTTACTTAACTATACGCAGACATCATCCAAGAACGACTAGCTGTCTGCAAGGAGTATAAATCCTTCCATTTCCCCACCATTCGGTCGGAACTGAAGAAGCTTCTTGGATGAGAAGTGAAATGTCTTCAAGGAAAACAAAGAAAGTCCAGTTGCCATTTTTTTGGGGGGGGAACCCAACAACCCATGTTTGGCTCAATTCTTCTAAAGCGAAGAACCGCATAAGCCCGTGGTGGCAAACCTATGGCACGGGTGCCAGAGGCGGCACGCAGAGCCCTCTCTGTGGGCACGCGCGCCGTCGCCCCAGTCCTAGGCCTTCAACTGGGTTTTATAAAACCTTTTCACTTTAGGCTTCCACCGCCGTGTGCAAAAAAAAAAAAAAAGGTTCAACCAATCAATCAATTTCAACTTCTCGCGGGGAAAAAAAGATCTCGCAAAGTTGGAATTGATTGATTGAACTTTTTAGTCCCATCCAGTCTGCCGTTACCACCGAAGCCACGCCCACCCAATAGGCCACACCCACCCAATAGGCCATGCCCACCCGGCACCCGACATACATAAGGGGGTTTTCGGTTGCAGTTTGGGCACTCGGTCTCTAAAGGGTTCGCCACCACTGGCATAAGCACTCCTAATCTTATACATCAACCTCACCTGCATGCTGACTCCCAGCTGCGCTTTTTAAACTGAACCTTTACCGGGACCCAAACTTCCAATTATGGCAAACTCCCCAAATAGGAAAACCGAGAATTATTTTCTAAATGTCACCTTCTGCTCCCTTAGTCATTCAAGGCAAGCCATTTAAAGGATTCACTCCAGGCAAATTGGCAGAGAGAATAAATGGGAAGAGACTAGAGGGAAACACAGAACGAGAGGGATCATTTCAATGCCGTTAACTTTTTATTTCCTAGCTAGTTACCGTTTGGTCAGCCAAGAATCCAGTTGGTCTCATCGCGAGGGAAGCATTCAGTAAAACGCCATACTAAATGCACTAATTATCTTGGACAAAATATATATATATACATTGCCATTGCTGCACTCAGAGAAGTAAACTAATAGTAACAACCCCCCCGTCTTATAGTATCTTCTTCTATGAAACCCCAAGAGCTGGTTAGAGTTATTTATTCAAGGCGTCTAGTGCGTTTCTCAGTTTTAAAACTCCATGGGAAAAGACAATGACGATTGTCCAATCATTTATTTATAATACTATTATGTCTTCCAAATAACTGAGATAGCGAAACACCATCGCTGGGCCCCAAAGCAATTCTACAATCAAATAATCATTGGATGTAGGGCTCGAAGAATGAGGACCACACACGTTCCAGTTAAGGAAAAGAAAAAAAAATGAGTCAGTGGTTAGGAGAATGTGGATACATTCTCTATTTTATGACCTTTCTTGTCACAGCTGTTAAGGGAATCACTGCAGTTGTTAAGTTAGTAACACGGTTGTTAAGTGAATCCTACTTCCCCACTGATTTTGCTTGTCAGGAGGTCACAAAAAGGAGGATCCCGGGGCACTGCAACCGTCCTAAGTACCGTCCAGTTGCCAAGCATCTGAATTTTGATCACGTGACCCTGGGGATGCTGCAACGGTCGCAAGCACGAAAAGTAGTTCTAAGTCACGTTTTTCAGTGCCATTGTAACTTGGAATGGTCACTAAATGAACTGTTCTGTTAAGACAACATTCTTGTCCTGATGACAAATCTTACACAACATTGTGAAGAATGTATTTTGGATAGGCAGTCTTAGACTTTTGACCACAATGGAGACTGGGATTTTGGCTGCTAAGCGATGGGATCCTTGTGTGACTGCTCCTGATATTATGACAATTTTTATAACCACAGCTGCTATGCGAATCACCGTGGTGGTTACACGGAGTCGCAGTTGCGATTCAGCAAATCCAGCTTCCGCAAATGGACTGTGCTTGCTGGCAAAGTCACAAATCGCGATTGTGCGAATAAGCAAGAGGCTTCGACCGTTGTTAAAGCGAGACATTTGCCAAGCACCCGAATTGCGATGGCGTGACCACAGGGACAAGTCACACATGTCACTCCAAGAATAAGTTGTAAATCATTTTTCTGAGTCCATTGTAACTTCAGACCCTTGTTGAATGACTTGTTGTAAGTGGAGGACTGCCCGTATTGCTTTGATCAAACCGTTCAATAAGAAGTTTTGTTTGTGGAAAGAAAGTGGGTTCAAATGAAAATGATGAAAAGAACGACAAAGTTTGTTTTATATTCCTGATGATCTGAAGTTTTCGCGCACGAAGCAGCATAGGTAAAATCCCCTTTTCTCCCCTGGGCCACCCACTGTTCATTGTCCACCAATCAATTAGAATCAATTTGCTTTGGGCAACAGTCTGAGCACCTTGAAGCTTCCCCATCATTTGACCTTGAGGACTAGGATGTTGCCAGGTGACAGCTGGCTCTCTTGCATTCCACAATTCCCTCCCAAGCCTCCCTTGCATTCCAAACCTGCCCAGTTTCTCTTGTCTGGTTGCGAGCGGGGTGCTTAGTGAGTCGGCCACAAAAGATGCTTCCGTGGTCATGCGGCCAGCATGGATATATGCTGAAGCACATGCAACGCTGTAACTTTCCCATCGAAGTGGTACCTATTTATCTACTTGCATAAGGAACGGCTGCTGGAATTGGGTCTGTCTAGTTTAACGAGAGAAGGACGAGGGGGGACATGATAGCAGTCTTCCAATATCTCAGGGGCTGCCCCAAAGAAGAGGGAGTCAAGCTATTTTCCAAAGCACCTGAAGGCAGGACAAGAAGCAACGGATGGAAACTGATTAAGGAGAGAAGCAACCTGGAACTAAGGAGAAACTTCCTGACAGTTCGAACAATTAACCAGTGGAACAACCTGCTTCCAGAAGCGGTGAATGCTCCAACACTGGAAGTTTTTAAGGAGAGACTGGACAGCCATTTGTCCGAAATGGTATAGGGTTTCCTGCCTGAGCAGGGGGTTGGACTAGATGACCTCCAAGGTCCCTTCCAACTTTATCATCATCATCATCATCATCATCATCATCATCATCATCATCATCATCATCATCATCATCATTATTATTAAAAATACTTTAACAGGACAGCCCTAGACATATCAACTTAGAAGTGGACAGTGGGTTTTTCTCTGCTTGAGTATGAAGAAGCTTGCATGCTTGAAGGAAATGTGAAGGTGAATCCCAACATTTGTCATTGTATCTGCCTATAAAGGAGTCCCTGCAGGGTTTCCTGCCTGAGCAGGGGGTTGGACTAGATGACCTCCAAGGTCCCTTCCAACTTAATAATAATAATAATAATAATAATAATAATAATAATAATAATAATAATAATAATAATAATAATAATAATTTGCCTGCTTTTAAAATGGCTCATGCTCATTAGCCAATAAACCCTGTGCATAAATTTCAGAAAAGTCAGAAAATGTCACAAAGGTCAGAAAAGTCTGATCTTTTTTCCATTGGACAGAGTGGAGTTAAAGTGACCCTACGTATTTTTGTACCGCCGCTTTATGCGCTCTTGGGAAATCTGCAGGAAAAATTCCGAGTGCTATTATGCATTTATTTAGGTCCGCCTAATGCACATGCAGCCGATCCTTGGAGAGGAGCCAGGGGTTTAAAATAGAAACGGGGAATAAGAGGCCATGAAATTGATGAAGTGTATTAGAAAGGGGGGGGGGAGGAAATGTTCCCTTAAAATATTTGCTAGGTAACCTCTATTACTATGTCATATGATGTAATGTATTTGGACAACGGCACTGTGAGGATTATAAGCAGATGTATTAAAACCATTTCCACTTGCTGGCTTCCTGTTCTGCACCATGTAGCACTGCCAGCTTTACGAAGACAAGATGCACTAGAGCAGGGGTAGGCAACCTTGGCTCTTTTATGACTCGTGGACTTCAACTCCCAGAATTCCTGAGCCAGCATGGGGGAACTATGGCCCCCTCATGGCTTGTGGACTTCAACTCCCAGAATTCCTGAGCCAGCATGGCTCAGCTTGGAAACCTCCCCCTTTCCCCTCAGCATGGCTGGCTCTGGAATTCTGGGAATTGAAGTCCACGAGTCATAAAAGAGCCAAGGTTGCCTACCCCTGCCCAAATGCCTGAATTTTGATCACGTGACCGTGAGGAAAAAATATTTAAATATTTAAACCAGGGGTCTTCAAACTTGGCCCTTTTATGACTGGTGGACTTCAACTCCCAGAATTCCTGAGCCAGCATGGGGGAACTATGGCCCCCTCATGGCTTGTGGACTTCAACTCCCAGAATTCCTGAGCCAGCATGGCTCAGCTTGGAAACCTCTCCCTTTCCCCTCAGCATGGCTGGCTCAGGAATTCTGGGAGTTGAAGTCCACCAGTCATAAAAGAGCCAAGGTTGCCTAACCCTGCGCTAGGGAGAGAATACAGACCAATTATGAGCAACTCACTCCTATTAACGCATGCTGACCTTCCTCAGTCAGAAAACTCAAAATCAGGAAGCACTCGCGCAACGTCTGCCCAACAACTTTCACATCAATTCCCAGAAACGGAAATAGAAGGGACTTGTTTTACTTTATAGTTGGCACCTGCTAAGTCTTTACATCTTTGATATAAGCAACACAAGAATATTCATCTTAACGAGGCCTACACGAAAAAGCATCACTGTGATTATGCCAAACTTTCAAAACTAAATAAATGGTTTAAGACACTGACTAGCCCATAGGGTAATACTAAAAGTTAAATAATTTAAATCACCCCCCCCAATCTTGGCAACTTTAAGATTCGTGGACTTCAACTCCCAGAATTCCTCAGCCTGCCATGCTGGCTAGGGAATTCTGGGAGTTGAAGTCCACAAGTCTTAAAGTTGCCAAGATTGGAGACCCTGATTTAAATAAATAAAGTGCATAGTCCTAAGGACCATAAGAAAGGCTGAGCACCAAAGAATCGAGGCCTTTGAACTCTAGTGCTGGAGAAGACTCCTGCGAGTCCCCTGGACTGCAAGGCGATCTAACCGGTCAGTCCTAGAGGAGATCAACCCTGACTGCTCTTTAGAAGGCCAGATCCTGAAGCTGAAACTCAAGTACTTTGGCCACCTAATGAGAAGGAAGGACTCACTGGAGAAGAGCCTGATGCTGGGAAAGATTGAGGGCAAGAGAAGAAGGGGATGACAGAGAATGAGGTGGCTGGATGGAGTCACTGAAGCAGCCGGCGTGAACTTAAATGGACTCCAGAAGATGGTAGAGGACAGGAAGACATGGGGTTGCGATGGGTCGGACACGACTTCACAATTAACAACAACAACATAGTCCTAAGGAACTCTAATCACACCACACAAGATCCTGGCTATTATCAGTAGAACTACATCATTCGTCGGAGTGGGTCCCACTGAATTCAGAGCTGGGAGGGACTTATTCCCTTTGCAACAGGTAGTACTTACTCAATAAAGTAGACTTCCCCTTTCTCTGTGTAAGCCATTTCCCAGTTATCTGGCAAGGGCCCCAGTTCGTCGTTTTCTTCAATTTTGGGCTGCTTGGTTACATCCATCTCCTCTTTCACTTCTTCCGGCTGGCTATAAAGAGGAGCAGGATAAGGCTGAGATGGAGTTTCTCCTGAGGCACCCGTGCTCTTCTCCTCATGTTCACTTGACTCTGCATGGACAAAAACACGGACGTCATTTTTAAAGGTAAAGATAAAAGTTTCCCCTATCTCAGTGATGGCAAACCTTTTAGAGACCGAGTGCCCAAACTGCAACCCAAAACCCACTCGTTTATTGCAAAGTGCCAAGGCCGCATCAGCATTGTGGTGCTCTCAGGGGGGGCGGGGGGTTGTGGCCCACTGGGTGGGCACGGCCGCTGGGTAGGCATGGTCACTGGGTGGGCACAGCGTGGTGGTCACAGCTGCGGTGGTCACGGCAGACTGGGTGGGCGTGGCCAGGGTGGGTGGGCCGGGACCAGGGTTGCGGGGACCAGTCCCTCGCCATCTCTGGGGCATCCCCAGGGGGCCAATGCCGCTTGCTCGCTCACTTCCTGCCCTGTCGCTTCCAAACGCCATGTGCTCGCTACTCTGGCGAACTCTACTGGGGCGACGGCGTGCGTGCCCACAAAGAGGGCTCTGAGTGCCGCCTCTGGCACACGTGCCATAGGTTCGCCACCACTGCCCTATTTGGTCATATCTGACTCTAGGGGGCAGTGCTCACCTCTGTTTCTTGGCCAAGGGAGCCAGCGTTGTCCAAAGACATCTTCTGTGATCACACAACATTGTTGCCTTCCCACAGAAGTGGTACCTATTTATCTTCTCGCATTTGCATGCTTTTGAACTGCTGGGTGAGCAGGAGTTGGGGCAAGAAACGGGCTCATCCCATCATGGGCTACTTGGGTCTTGAACGTTCAGCTGACAGCCCAGCATCTTAACCACTAGGCCACCGTACCCCCACAATAATAGCTTATATTGTTCACAGGCGATTATTTTTGCAGTGAAACACAATTGGTGTGACTGGGTTTCAGGAGGGCATCTCCAAGTCATACGTATGAAGACAGAGCGGGCAAAATAAAGAAGTCAGCCTAGTTTGGCCTTTCTAGTTATAAACTTCAGCCTGGATCAGAATCAAATAAATAATCAACAACTATGTGCTATTATTATTATGATGTACACTACACTATGCAATCATTTTTTTGATCTTGATGCCTTTTGATCTTCATTATTAATGAATAATTTCATCATCATTATCATCATCATCATCATCATCATAATTATTTCTTACTATTTGCAATAGTTGTGAATATCTGTTAGATGTTACCTAGGCTTGGTAACAAAACGTTCAGAAACCGACCCACAAGCTCAGAGAATGAACCTTCACCCTCATTTCTCACTATATCACTCGCAGGATATAACCAGGAAGATTTGTTGGGCTGGACTTGAGTTTCTTGTGGCAACGCAGTGATTCCAAACTGATGACATGTTTAACGCCACCTTCCAGCTCAGTCTGTTCTTCTCCTACACTATATCTCAATCTCTATTTCAAGTGGCAAACACGCCTAAAATCATATATTCCCCTCAACAAAACCCTGTAAGGTGGGATGGGCTGAGTTGAAAGTTGATGCCAAAGTCACCCAGCCAGTTTTCATGCTTAAAAGAGTTCTAGAATTCATCATCGCCTGGTTTCTAAGCTAGGACCTTTGCCACTACACCAAATTAGATAAGATAAGATAAGATAACCTTTGTCATTTTTTTACTGTGGGCACAACGGCACACATCAAAAATTAAATTTAGTTGCCTGTTCTCAAAGTGAAACACATACATGACATATATCTAAACATACTATGAACAACATATGTATAGACCCACATCCCTACATATACATAGCAAATAAATATTAAATATTGTCCATCTTGAATATATAACGGAAGGAGGAAGCTTGAGAGTTCACAAGGTTAATGCTGTATGGAATGAAACTATGGCTGAATCTGGATGTTCTGCTTTGGATACCACGAAGCCTCCTCCCAGAAGGTAACAAGGAAAACAGGTTGTGAAGAGGATGTGTAGTGTCCCAGATAATCTTACGGACCCTGCTCAAGCAATGCTTCTATGCTATGTCCTGGATGGGAGGGAGGGAGCTGCCAATGATCTTTTCGGCCACTCTCTGCACTGCCTTCCTGTCTGAAGCAGGGATGCTACTAAACCAGACTGTGATGCTGTATGACAGGATGCTCTTGATCGTCCCCCTGTAGAAAGTGGTCAGGACAGGGGAAGGAAGATGTGCTTTTCTCATGCGACGCAGAAAATGCAGGCGCTGCTGTGCCCGCTTCACCAGTTTCTCACTGTTGAGAGACCAAGCAAGTCTACTCATTAGCTGCACACCCAGGAATTTGATCCTGGGTGTGCAGCTAACTCTCAGTTGCCAGTTTGTCTATCACATGCCTTGATAGACATTGATACAATTTGACCCAATAGATCAAAGGTAATCAGACCAATCTCTCAATAGTGACATTATATATATAAAATCAGCTACATAGTTTTCCTCCGTTGGCTGTCATTTTTCTTTTAAGTACCAAAGGTGGCTTTATTCCAATAAACCTAATAATGTTACAGGGATCACAAACTTTTTAATATGAATAAAATCCTCTCAGGATCCTGCAGTTGGTTTAATCTCTTTGTATCATTATTTTTCTACGAACCTGAGGGAGTTCCCTTGATTTTGGCTCCAACGGCAAGGATTTTGCGCTACTACTTTGGTGAGTGACTCTTTTCTACCCGAAGCGATGTACTGTGTATAGACACAAATCACATTTAGCGCGAAGCATTTTCTTCTCTAGAAAGGATTCGTTTAAAAATATTAAAAGCGCGACGACAAGATATTCTGAGCCGCAACATTTAAGACAGGCCGAATCTTTCCAGATTTGCTGAAGACGCACTTCTAAATTAAGTCTTTCCTTCCTGTAACCAATGGAAACCAGTCTGGCATGTTTTAGGTGACCTACTTTGAAACATTAAGCTGCATCACGGGAGGAGGATAAAAGCTCAAGACATGAGTTTGATGAGGAAGTTCAGAGAAGTTCAGACAACTTAGTAAGGCCACACCTGGAATACTGCATCCAGTTTTGGTCATCACATTATAAAAAAGATATTGAGACTTTGGAAAAAAAGTGCAGAGAAGAACAACTAAGATGATGAAGGGCCTGGGGACTAAAACATACAAAGAATGGTTGCAGGAATTGGGTACGTCTAGTCTAGAGAAAAGAAGGACTTGGATGGGGGGGGAACATGATAGTAGTATTCAAGTATTTGAGGGGCTGCCACAAAGAAGAGGGGATCTACTTATTTTCCAAAGCACCAGAAGGCAAGATAAGAAGCAATGGATGGAAACTAATCAAGGAGAGAAGCA
Source organism: Protobothrops mucrosquamatus (assembly GCF_001527695.2). Lineage (NCBI taxonomy): Eukaryota > Metazoa > Chordata > Lepidosauria > Squamata > Viperidae > Protobothrops > Protobothrops mucrosquamatus. Next base: position 339,977 of record NW_015388669.1, on the reverse strand, counting down.
ACCTGGAATTAAGGAGAAACTTCCTCACAGTGAGGGCAATTAACCAGTGGAACAGCTTGCCTCCAGAAGTTGTGGGTGCTTCATCACTGGAGGTTTTCAAGAAGAGTCTGGGCAGCCATTAGAATGGTCACTTAAAGTGTCAAATTTAGCAGAAATGGCCAAGATTTCCACTTATGTGAAGGACCATTCACAAGAAAGATATATTTCGGTTTGGAGAAGATGGATAGATTATATTCAGAATAAATATGGGACTAAAAAGTTCCATTTGGTTTTTGAGTAAATTTTAGAGTATTATTATTGTTAATATTTTACAATAGTTTAATTTTTCTGTTATTTTTAATTATTACTATAATATTATTATTTGTTTATTGTTGTGTTTAATTTTAATTTACTTAAATTTATTTTAAATAGGGAGTTAAAGTGCTTCATAGATTTGGTAATTTAATAGTTGGTTAATGTTATTTAGATTATGATTATTATTTGTTAACCCTGTGAATAGCTCTGGGAAGTGGGGGGGAGGGGGGTTTGGAGGTGGGACGGGGGGGGGGAAATATTGTAACCTTTATAAAACTTTTAATTAAAAAAAAAGAAGAAGAGTCTGGACAGCCACTTGTCAGAAATGATAGGGTCTCCTGCTTGAGCAGCGAGCTAGAATAGAAGACTTCCAAAGTCCGTTCCAACTCTATTCTGATTAAAATATATTTCAGAGCTGGGATAAACGCTATCTCTTCCCTCACCCATCTCTATTGCAGGTAAGGCAAACCACTGCTGTTCTTGCAACCACTATTTTCCTTCATATTCCTTGGACATACAACTATTCTATTTTGAAAAGGCGTCACACCGTCCTGAATTTTATTCAGTCCCAGTAGCATGGAAGATGGGGTAAATGATCCCAATTTTCCTTGTCGCATTAGCTTCCGGCTTTGAATCCACCTATCGTGTTTGCAAATTTAACTTGCCCTTGGGAAATGCATAATTAAAAGAACGTTTCCATATTCTCAGGCAACAACTTAATGGATTTCCCATAATTCAGGGAAAAAAAACCCTCACAGAAACATAAATCTACTCTTGTTGTATTTAGGTTTCATGGTTCACGTTAACCATTAGCAATCTGTTCCTGTATTTTGAGATAGAGAAGTATTTATCAGTTTAGGAATTAGGTGGGTGCAGTTGGGAAAATCTGCAGAAAAACGCAGGCTGGAAGAAGAATGGAAGACATTCGCCTTTGTAGAGATAAGCTATGCTCATGTCATTTTTCATATTCTAATCTAACCTATATAGCACTATAAAACTGACTTTGGTATCTTCCTAGCTGCAGATATGGATCCAGCAAAATTGCTGTGCAGAAGAAAGCCCAAAACATTGGTTATGAATAATACAAGAGACTTTCATTGGAACTGCATATGCTGTAGTTATACAATTTCTTTAAAAATCAACCATCCAAGTCATTCATGGAAATCCTGTTTTAAAATTAAAAAGGCAGCAAATATTAACATTACTTTTGGAAGTTCCACCTTCGGTAGAGTTGATTATGGAACACTGGAGAGCCAAATCTGCAGGTTGAGCTGAACGAACAAGGCGTGCTAATGACAACAACGTCATTAATCACGAGATGAATAGAAGGTTCTGAGAGACTGGACACACTCAAAAAGTTCTTAGCAGATGTTAGCAAGAGGAATCAGAATAAAAGAGAAAATTAACAGCTTGCTCAGAGACAGATTAGAAAAACTTAATTGTTCCCACCCATTCCTCACCGATCATGTCTGCAAATTTAACATAGCCTTAAGAAATGCATAATTAAAAGAACGTTTCCATATTCTCAGGCAACTACCTAATGGGATTTCCTATAATTCAGGAAAAAAAACCACAGAAACATAAATTTACTCTTGTTTTATTCAGGGTCCATTGTTAATGATTTCTGTTACAAAAAGTCCTAGACAAAAATTCAGAATCCTGACTCGGAGGGAAGGAATCTTAAATACTCCTGGATGAGAGGGGGGAAATAAGTGTCTTCAGAGACTGTGAGATATAAGGGGGTGGTTTTTGTCTGATTATGTGTGTGCAAATGCTGAGTATAAAACATAATAATAGAATAGCAGAGTTGGAAGGGAACTTGGAGGTCTTCTAGTCCAACCCCCTGCTCAAGCAGGAGATCCTATACCAGGGGTGGGCAACCTTGGCTCTTTTATGACTCGTGGACTTCAACTCCCAGAATTCCTGAGCAGCATGGCTCAGCTTGGAAACCTCTCCCTTTTCCCTCAGCGTGGCTGGCTCAGGAATTCTGGGAGTTGAAGTCCACAAGTCATAAAAGAGCCAAGATTGCCTACTTCTGTCCTATACCATCCTAGACAAATGGCTGTCCGGTCTCTTCTTAAATGCCTCCAGTGATGGAGCCCTCAAAACTTCTGAAGGCAAGCAGTTCCACTGGTTATTTGTCCTCACTGTCAGGAAATTTCTTCTTAATTCAAATGTGGATCTCTCCTTGATAACCTCCCATTCATTACTTCTTGTCATGCCCTCAGGTGCTTTGAAGAACAAGTCAACCCTCTCTTCTCTATGGCAGGGGTCCCCAACCCCCAATCCGTGGACCGGGATGCAGGCAGTACATGAAACCTTCCGGTCCTGAGAAAAACCCCTCTCCATGGAACTGGTCCCTGGTGCTCAAAAGGTTGGGGACCTCTTCTCTATGGTGTTGGAAGACTGCTATCCTGTCACCCCTATCCTGTCACTAGTCCTTCTTTTCATGAGACTAGATCAGGGATAGCCAACCTGGGTTCTTTTATGACTCGTGGACTTCAACTCCCAGAATTCCTGAGCCAGCATGGCTCAGCTTGGAAACTTCTCCCTTTCCCCTCAGCGTGGCTGGCTCAGGAATTCTGGGAGTTGAAGTCCACGAGTCATAAAAGAACCCAGGTTCTCCACCCCTGCCCTATATCAGGGGTCGTCAAACGTGGCCCTTTTATGACTCGTGGACTTCAACTTCCAGAATTCCTGAGCCAGCATGGCTCAGCTTGGAAACCTCTCCCTTTCCCCTCAGCGTAGCTGGCTCAAGAATTCTGGGAGTTAATAATAATAATAATAATAATAATAATAATAATAATAATAATAATAATAATAATAATAATAATAATAATAATAATAATAATAATAATAGTATAGTTGGAAGGGACCTTGAAGGTCATCTAGTCCAACCCCCTGCTCAGGCAGGAAACCCTATACCATTTCGGACAAATGGCTGTCCAGTCTCTTCTTAAAAACTTCCAGTGTTGGAGCATTCACCGCTTCTGGAGGCAGGTTGTTCCACTGGTTAATTGTCCTCACTGTCAGGAAGTTTCTCCTTAGTTCTAGGTTGCTTCTCTCCTTGATCAGTTTCCATCCGTTGCTTCTTGTCCTGCCTTCAGGCGCTTTGGAGAACAGCTTGACTCCCTCTTCTTTGTGGCAGCCCGAGATATTGGAAGACTGCTATCATGTCCCCCCTCGTCCTTCTTTTCGTTAAACTAGACATACCCAATTCCAGCAGCCGTTCCTTGTATGTTTTAGCCTCCAGTCCCCTGATCGTCTTTGTTGCTCTTCTCTGCACTCTTTTTAGAGTCTCAACATCCTTTGTACATCATGGTGACCAAAGCTGGATGCAAAATTCTAAGTGTGGCCTTATCAAGGGGTTATAAAGTGGTACCAACACTTCACGTGATCTTGATTCTGTCCCTGTGTTAATGCAGCCTAGGAGTGCACAAAAACCTCGGGAGAAAAAAAGGCCTCACCTGGTGTGATTGCCATGCCGTTGCCATTGACCACTGCTTTCTCTTCCTCTTCTTCCTCTGGAGGATCAATGCCCATTTTTTCCATGTTGCTCACTGACTTGTTCCTTCTCCGTTTGCCTTCCGAACTGGGCGTGGCACCTGGGAGGATCTGATCTGTGACATTTAATAGCAGTGGGACTGGCTCTGGTGGAGGCTTGGGGGTACCGTAGTAATTATCTAGGAGGGAGCAAAAACAAAAGAGGGAGGGAAAAAAATTCAGCAAACAGGCTCAGAAAAAAACTTTTTCCTACTGACTTCATTTCATTAGTGTTGCAAATAATGAGGACCTTGGGGGTAATCCCAAAACATCTCTAAAGCAGCACTTGAACCCCCACTGGCATTGACAAATCCACCATCAGTCAATTACAAAAGACGTCTTTACTTGGAACAGCTTACATCCTGCAGCAGTATTTGTATCACCATCAAACAACCACACCTGTCTACTCCAGGGCCTTGGGAAGGACTTGATAGGTGGATAAAAATGCCAGATCCAATGCCAACATCTGGCTGACTGTGCAATGAATAACAACAACAACAACAACAACAAACCTTAAGGACAAATACATACAAAGTCAAAATTGAGAAGACAGCAACAGACAGTAAGTGCCGCCTATGCAAAGAAGCTGAAGAAACAGTGGACCACCTGGTAAGCTGCTGCAAGAAGATCGCACAGACTGACTACAAGCAGCGGCATGACAAAGTAGCAACAATGGTGCATTGGAAGATCTGCAAGAGATATCATTTGCCTGTAAGCAAGAACTGGTGGGATCATAAAATAGAGAAAGTCATAGAAAATGATAAAGTTAAACTGCTCTGGGACTTCAGAATTCAAACAGACAAGCACCTGCAACATAACACCCCGGACTTAACAACTGTCAATAAGAAAGACAAAAAAGTCTGGATAGTGGACGTGGCAGTGCCTGGAGACAGCAGAATAGACGAGAAAGAACTGGAGAAGATAACAAAATACAAAGTCCTACAAATAGAAATAGAATGACTGTGGCAAAGGCAAGCTAGGGTAGTACCAATAGTAATAGGTGCCTTGGGTGCAATCCCAAAATAACTGGAGCACCACTTGAACACCATCATCGGCATTGACAAATTCGCCATTAGTCAATTGCAAAAGGCGGCCTTACTAGGAACTGCTTCCATCCTGCGACGATATCTGTAATACCATCAAATATCCACATCTGCCTATCCCGGGTCCTTGGGAAGGACTCGATAGGTAGACAAAAATGCCAAATCCAGTCTGAACATCTGGCTGACTGTGCAATGAATAATAATAATAATAATAATAATAATAATAATAATAATAATAATAATAATAATAATAATAATAATAATAATAATAATAATAATAATAATAATAATATCACGCCAATTCAAAAAATAATAGAAACAATCTAATTAAGCAGACATTTGAAAAAAAAAACCAGTTTGCAAAAGATGCTGAAAAACTGCACGGCTGAGGTCTAGTTATATTGGATGGGAAGTCTTCAAATATTGCCAATGACCATCTGTTATGGAGGCTCTAGGGCAGAATTTCTTAACCTTGCAACTGACTGTTAGATGCACAGACTGTAAGTCCCAGAATTTCCCCAAACAGCATTCTGGCTAGGGAATTTTGGGAGTTGAAGTCCATGCATCTTAAAGTTGCCAAAGTCGAGAAATACTGATCTAACAGAGTAACAGAGTTGGAAGGGACCTTGGAGATCTTCTAGTCCAACCCCCTGCTCAAGCAGGAAACCCTGTACCACTTCAGACAAATGGTTGTCCAATTTCTTCTTAAAGGCCTCCAGTGGTGGAGCATCCACAACTTCTGGAGGCAGGTTGTTCCACTGATTAATTGTTCTCACTGTCAGGAAGTTTCTCCTTAGTTCTAGTTTGGTTCTCTCCTTAATTAGTTTCCATCTGTTGTTTCAGGTGCTTTGGAGAATAGCTTGACTCCCTCTTCTTTGGGGCAACCCCTGAGATATTGGAAGGCTGCTATCATGTCCCCGCTGGTCCTTCTCTTCATTAAACTAGACATACCCAATTCCTACAACCGTTCTTCCTATGTTTTAGTCTCCAGTCCCTGATCATCTTTGATGCTCTTCTCTGAAATCTAGTGAATCCTGACCATAACAGGGCTGAACCTGGGTGATTTCATAGCAGCCTGATCCATCCATGACAGAGCCAGGTCCCCCCTTGAAGAAATAATCTGGAACAATTCTGACATAAGCAGTGTGCACTATTGGCAAAACTAAAATATCTGCATTAAAACTTCAACCGTGTGGATTACGACTGCAAGCAGATTTATATTTAAGTGCTTCAGACGCATCTCCTTGTCTTTGCTCTTGGAGAACTTAATGAGGATAGAGTAAGCACGGAGTTCTTCTGCTACTGCTTTTGCCAACTGCTTCGCCATCTTTGCCCGAATTTTGAAAATTAATTTTAGCTGAAATGTAATTTATCGAGATGGAGACAGTTCAAATTAATGCAACCAGACTGTGGGTCATAAAATGCAGAGGCTTTGGGGCTTTCCAAGTCCCACTGATTAAATTATTAGCTTTTTCATCCTCCTTCCCTTCCAGAGCAATTAGCTATACGTATGTAATGTCTCACCCAAAAAAAAAAAAATGAGCTAATGATCTAATTAAATAATAATAAAAATAATACCTGGAGACAGCAGAAGAGGAGAGGGGGAAAAAAGGGAAGGAAGTCGCAAAATTAAAAGGCCTGCAAATAGACGAAGAATGACTTTGGAAAAGAAAGCAAAGTTAGGACCAAAAGTGATAGACGCCTTGGGTGCAATCCCAAAACATCTGGATCGGTAGCTGAACACCCTCATCACTGACAAACCACCATCAGTCAGTTGGAAATACAGCTTTACTTGGAACAGCTTACATCTCCCTTCCTTCCTTCCTTCCTTCCTTCCTTCCTTCCTTCCTTCCTTCCTTCCTTCCTTCCTCTCCCTCTCTTCCTTCCTTCCTCCCTCCCTCCCTCTTTCCCTCTCCTTTCTTCCCCCATCCCTTCCTTCCTTCCTTCTTTCCTTCCTTCCTTCCTTCCTTCCTTCCTTCCTTCCTTCCTTCCTTCCTTCCTTCCTTCCTTCCTTCTTTCCTTCTTTCCTATCAGAGACCAGCTAGCTAGGGCTATTCTAAATAATAAATTCTCAGATCGCAGGACTATAGTTATAATCCGAAGCTATATCCTTCCACACACTGGTGTTCTGTCCTTTTGGCATCTGTCAAGTCCATTACTTCAATAGGGCCATCTGGCCTTCAACCATTGTGGTGCTCAAGTGTGGTAGACATTCTGCTGTGGTTTCATTCATTCTTCTGGTAATTACTTGGCTAACGCAGGGAGTGTGTTGTCTGTCTCTCATTGACAGAATCTGGAGTTCCCATTTCTTTATAGGAAGCCCAACCGAGCATAATGATTTTGGACACAGCTTGTAGGTTATTGTGTGAAGGAGGCCATCGTTGCGCAGCATGTGGTCTTTTCTTTTGGCAAGGATATTCACCGGCAGTGAAGAGAAGACTGGAGCTGGACGCTGCCTCGTCTCTCTTCTCATTTTCTGCCGGAAACATTTAAAATATGTCTCTAATTACCTGAAAGAAGGTGACAAGTGTAAAGATACCAGGATGGCATTTAGTAAGACCTTTAGTAAGGCCTTAATTAAGATCACCCGTGGAATACTACATCCGGCTCTGTCACCACAATATAAAAAAGATGTTGAGACTCCGAAAGAACGCAAAGAAGAGCAAAAAGAATGACTAGGAGACTGGAGGCTAAAACATATGAAGAACGGTTACCGGAATTGGGTATGTCTAGTTTAATGAAAAGAAGAACTAGAGGAGACATGAGAGCAGTCTTCCAATATCTCAGGGGCTGCCCCAAAGAAGAGGTAGTCAAGCTATTCTCCAAAGCGCCTGAAGGCAGGACAAGAAGCAACGGATGAAACTAATCAAGGAGAGAAGCAACCTAGAACTAAGGAGAAACTTCCTGACAGTGAGAACAATTAACCAGAGGAACAACTTGCCTCCAGAAGTGGTGAATGCTCCAACGCTGGAAGTTTTAAAGAAGAGACTTGACAGCCATTTGTCTGAAATGGTATAGGGGAGGGGTAGGCAACCTTGCCTCTTTTATGACTCGTGGACTTCAACTCCCAGAATTCCTGAGCCAGCGACGCTGAGGGGAAAGGGAGAGGTTTCCAAGCTGAGCCACAAGTCATACTTTTTGGGCACTTGGTCTCTAAAAGGTTCGCCATCACTGGAAAAGAATTGAACGCAATAGAATAGAATAGAATAGAATAGAATAGAATAGAATAGAATAGAATAGAATAGAATAGAATAGAATAGAATATGAAATAGAATAGAATATGAAAGAATAGAATATGTAATAGAATAGAATAGAATAATAGAATTGGAAGGGACCTTGGAGGTCTTGTAGTCCAACCCCCTGCTCAGGCAGGAAACCCTATACCATTTCAGACAAATGGTTGTCCAATCTCTTCTTAAAAACTTCCAGTGTTGGAGCATTCACAACTTCTGGAGGGAAGCAGTTCCACTTTTTAATTGTTCTCACTGTCAGGAAATTCCGCCTTAGTTCTAGATTACTTCTCTCTTTGATGAGTTTCCATCCATTGTTTCTTGTTCTGTCTTCAGGTGCTTTGGAGAACTTGACCCCATCCTCTTCTTTGTGGCAGCCCCTGAGATATTGGAACACTGCTATCATGCGTCAATGAAGACTCAATCATGCAGACCAAAAGTATCTTAATTTATGTTTAATTTGTGTTAAATGATTTAACCTTTTGAGATATTTTTGGCCTGGATGATTGAGTTTACATACATCACTGTTAGTGTTTAGCATGTTGTGTGACCTCTAGCACTAGTGCTGATGATGTTACCTAGTTGGGTAATGAAAGGTTTGGAGCTTTTCAAGAAGAGATTGGACCTCAATTTGTCTCAAATAGTACAGGGTCTCGACTAGAAGACCTCCAAGCTCCCTTCCACAACTCTGTTGTTCTGTTATTCTCTCCATCTCAAGATCCTGATGAAGGCCATCCAACTGAACAAATTTCATGAACCACCATACCCAGGGCTGAAAAGGTTGAGATCATCTTCAGTTGATGTCTCAAAATCTCCTCCATAACCTTCTCCGCTATAAAAACTGGAATTATTGAACAGCTGATGAACGTTTTTAAATGCCGCTGGTATCATCCAACTGAAGAGTTGACTTCAGCAGCTGAAGTCTACGCACTTTGGAGACAAGAATTATTTCATACCGTTGTGCAGGGCTTTTCAACCAGTGGTACGGGTACCACCTGTGGTACATTGGCACCTGCCAGGTGGTACGTGACCATCCTAGAAAAGTGGTAGCAGGGGAGGGGAATGAGCTGAACCAGTGGCAGCACCGCACAAGCCTAAGCGAGAGATGGCTGGAGCTGCAGGGCTGTCAGGGCTCAGCAGAAGCGCCAGGATCAGTGCCGCTTTCCAGCTGATCAGCGCTTCTTCGGGGCTGTCAGGGCTCAGTGGAAGCGCCAGGATCAGCGCCAGGCTCCAGCTGGAGCTCGGCGTTGATCCTGGTGCTTCTGTTGAGCCCTAAAGAAGCACCAATCAGCTGGAAAGCAGCACTGATCCTGGTGCTTTCGCTGAGACCAGAAGAAGCGCCGATCAGCTGGAATGTTGCAGCATGTCCAGGATCTTGTGATTTACATTCAGATGCTTGGCAACTGATTCATATTTATGACGGTCACAGTGTTCCAGGGTCATGTGAAGTGACCAAAACCTGCTGCAACCACCCAGCAGATGGGGGGGAATAAAAACCACCCCACCCCATCCTCGCTGCCCATCCTCAACAGAAATGCTCACAATAATGAAAACCTCGGACAGGAGGAAGAGTACCACCGGGTGGGCAGGCAGGCGTCTTGCTCGGCTGTGGCTTGGGGGGCACTTTGTTCAGTGCCATTGTAACTTTGAACAGTCACTAAGCAAACTGTTGTAAGTTGAGCACTACCTGTACTTTATCACTTTTTTCCTTTTTTGGGGGGGGTCATCAAGTTTTTGACACCTTGCTAGGCGACTGGTGGTACTCGGATATTTCCATATCCTAAAAGTGGTACAATGGGTGAAAAGGTTGAAAAGCTCTGCCCTTGTGCTCCCCAGTTCAAAGTTATTTTATGCCATAATCGACGCACAGCAGAGAGGAAATTCCCACCCGGTTAAAATTTCTGCTTCGTTCTTTGAGGCTGCACCATCTGTACAGATTAGGCTTTTAAGCTTACTATGCCTCTCACAATTACTCTCCTTAATGGGCTATTTTTGGACTCGGCTGTTTCTCCTTTTGCCATCTTCAAGGCACCACTGTAGAAAAAATGGTTTTGGCTTGGCATTTTCTGCCCGCTTGCTTGAAATTAAGATGCTCGCCATTGATCAGCTGCCAGATCTGTCCATTTACTAAGGCGAATTCTGACGCGGCCTGAATGCTGTTTAAAAGATGCAGCCAAGTTTATAAAATATGGTCTTAAATTTTGCGAGTGAGCAGCCTTGCACCTTTGCCTCTACTCTCAATCCCATTTCTTTGCACTTTTATGTGACAGGGTCTAAATTAGATCC
>NW_015388669.1:315584-328918 GCF_001527695.2 Protobothrops mucrosquamatus | reverse complement strand
ACAAGAGGGATCTCTCCCGTCAAGGTCAAAAATATGTTTTTACAATTTAAGTCAGTGAAGACTGGAAAGTTTGTTTGTGTGAGATTAATGGTTCTTCTCTTTGGCCTCTCGTGAACAGGTTGTTTGCCCGAGGGAAACTGTGTTGGTTTGGGGGTCATCTCTCACCCTGCCATTCTTGGCCACGGTGCCTATGTCTAGGTATCTTCTTGCAAGCCCAACTATCATAAGTAATTACATTTCTCACCTTGTACTTGTAAAATAAATCCTATTCCAGCATGAATCCTAGAGATATAATTAATAGGTGTAGATGTGATTCTCTTTAGGTGGTACTATGGAAAAAAAAAAGCTATATTGGATTGCTCTAAATCAGGGGTCCTCAAACTTGGCCCTTTTATGACTTGTGGGCTTCAACTCCCAGAATTCTTCAGCCAGCGTGCCTGGCTGAGGAATTCTGGGAGGGGTCTTCAAACATGGCCCTTTTATGACTTGTAGACTTCAATTTTCAGAATTCCTCAGCCAGCGTGCTTTAAATGGTATTTAGATAAAGAATCAGATTGCAGTATTAAGTATATCCAACTGCTGACCTTGCCTGGATTAATTACATGTGCATTTTCCTTGTCTGGAAAAAAAAAGAGATGGTTCTGATTTGTCTGCAAATAAAAATCGTTGGAAACTGGAAAGTGTGTTTGTTGTCATGGTGAACACGCAAAGATGAAACAAGTATGAACTTAGGTGAAGATAACGAAGCTGGGAATAAAACTTTAAATGTTTATGATTGATTGGGCTAGAATTTCACAGGGCAAATCAAAGCCAAAAGGATGGAAATTTTGACAAGCGCTGATAATTGTTATTAATAATTAATTTGGAAGTTTGACAGCTGGTTCAACTTCATGACACATGTCAGCTACAATTCTTAAAATAGCTTGTCATTGGTTTTGTTAAATTAGAAATGATAAGAATTTGTTCCAAAATAGTTAGAAGGCAGCAAACTGCTTAAAACCACCATTGTACATTGATTTGGCCACTTACATATGTTGAGCATAAACTTTTGCGAACACTTTGTAATAACATAGAACATTAAATTGATTAAAGGACACACTTGGAATATTGCATCTGGTTTTGGGGGCCATAATATAAAAAAGATGTTTAGACTGTGGAAAGAGTGCAGAGAAGAGCAACAAAGATGATCAGGGGGCTGGAGGCTAAAATATAGGAAGAACAGTTGCAGGAATTGAGCAGGGGGTTGGACTAGAAGATCTCCAAGGTCCCAGCTCTGTTATTCTATTCTATTCTATTCTATTCTATTCTATTCTATTCTATTCTATTCTATTCTATTCTATTCTATTCTCTCCATTTCATATTCTATTCTATTCCATTCCATTCCATTTAGTCTAATGAAGAGAAGGACTAGGGGCAACACAATAACAGTGTTCCAATATCTAAGGGGCTGCCACAAAGAAGAGAGGGACAACCTATTCTCCAAATAATGCTTCTATATTGTAAACCACCCAGAGACTGCTATAAAATGCTATGGGGCGGTATACAAGTCTTATTGCTATTGCTATTTAGATGATTGTTGGCATTTCATAGCATTTTGGAACGATTTATTATATATAGGTGGAGAAGATGGCATCCTGGCTTTATTGACTTGTGGCGCGGTGGTTAAAGTGCAATATTGCAGGCTAACTCTGCCCACTGCCAGGAGTTCGATCCCTGCCAGTTGACTCAGCCTTCCATCCTTCCGAGGTGGGTAAAATGAGGACCCAGATTGTTTGGGGCAATATGCTGATTCTGTAAATTGTTTAGAGAGGGCTGTAAAGCGCTATGAAGAGGTATATAAGTCTAAGTCAGACATGTCAAACTCGCGACGTCACGTGACATCACGCAAAGTATCGGGACAGTTTTGACTTTGCCGGCAATGGGGTGGGCGCAGCTTCCGTGTGACGCGTCCGGCCTGCGGGCCGGCACTTTGAACCCCCTGGTCTAAGTGCTATTGGTATTGCTATTGCTATTGCAGGCTAACTCTGCCCACAGCCAGAAGTTCGATACTGACAGGGCTTAAGGTTGACTCAGCTTTCCATCCTTCCGAGGTCGGTAAAATGAGCACCCAGATTGTTTGGGGCAATAGGCTGACTGCGTAAACCACCCAGGGGGGTGCTGTAAAACATTGTGGGGTGGTATATAAGTCTAAGTGCTTTTGCTGTTGCTATTCAACTATTTTTTTTTTCTTACTGAAATGACGCAGAAGCAACACACTTAGGATCTTTCTTCCCAACCAACCGGACACTCTTTTTTTTTCACCTTGCGTGCAAATGGAAAGATGCCTCTATCTTTCTCACAATTATCTAGCAATAATCGCCACTCAGGCCCCCGTGTGCACGTTTCAGCTTGCCTCTCTCAGGTCACAGAGACGAGCCTCATCTGAGGATGGAGAGGAAAAAAAAATAAAAATCAATTTCTGTCTTGCAAAGTGGATGGAAGCACTTCATTCTGAGCGCCACGCTTCAAAGCTCTGTATCTTTCAGAGAAGAAAAAAAACAACAACTTTTGAACAAGATCTAACGAGAACGATGGGAGTCAGTGTCAAAGCTGGGTCGAGCGTGCCCACTGGTCAGAGCCGAATCAGGCGGTCCTCGGTTTACGACCACAACGGAGCCCAAAATTTCTGCTGCTAAGTGAGACGGTTGTTCATTGAGTTTTGCTCCATTTCACGACCTTCCTTGCCGTAGTCATTAAGTGGATCGCTGCGGCTGTTAAGTTAATAAGACGGTTGCTAAGTGAATCTGGCTTCCCCATGAACTTTGCTTGCCAGGAGATCATGTGACCACGGGACAATGAGGACATTGTCAGTGGTGCTTAAGGTAGTTCACTTGTGACTACGTAGGGATTCTAGGCTGATTCCTCTCTTCACTCCAACCCCTCCCCCCAAGATTCTGCCACTCCTTCTCCTATACATCCTCCTGTATGCTCGTGATGCTGCCATATCACAAATCCTATCATCCCCATCCTCAGTCAGGATGAAAAGAGCAAAGGCTGCTAGATTTTGATATGGTAGGCAAAAATGCAGATCTTGGTCTGCTACTCTGAGAAATTTAAAATGGTGGTCTTTCCAAGACAGACCCTCGGCAATCTAATCTCCCTTGAAAGAAATCGTGGGCACTCCATCACTGGGCATTTTTAAGAAGAGACTGGACAATCCCCTGTCTGAGATGGTATAGGTTCTCCTGCTTGAGCAGGGGGCTGGACTAGAAGACCTCCAAGGTCCCTTCCAGGTTCTATTCTATTCTATTCTATTCTATTCTATTCTATTCTATTCTATTCTATTCTATTCTATTCCATTCCATTCCATTCCATTCCATTCCATTCTATTCTATTCCTGTTGCATCTACCCATGGTGAAATTCTTCCCTGTCCTTAGAATGATAAGTTTTGTTTTGTTTTTTTAAAAAAACCCACAGCTTTTTATGGGAGCTGTAATTTACAGTTCAAATAAATTGAGCTTAAAAAAATAATGAGCCATGCCTACAGGCAGTCCAGTTTGTTTAGAGACTATTGAAAGGGATAACGGCACTGAAAAACGTGACTTCACACTTACAACCATTGCAGCCTCCCCACGGTCACATGATCAAAATTCAGACGCTGGGCAACCGACTCATCTTTATGACGATCGCTGTGTCCCTGGGGGGTCACGTGATCCCCTTTTGTGATCTTCTGAGAAGCAAAGTCCATGGAGGGAAGGCAGATTCATTTAAGAGCCGTGTGACTAATTTAACAACTGCGGGGATTCCCTTAACATATGCGGCAAGCAAGGTTGTAAAATGGGGCAAGGCTCGTTTAACAATTGTCTCGCTTAGCAACGGAAATTTTGAGCTCAATCGTGGTCATCAACCGAGGACTACCTGGTATAAAAAAAATTCAGAGTTATGCTGAAATCACAAAGTTATGCTTGGTTTTCTCAATTACAGTGCTGTTCCTTGTGCTACGGGGGGCTTTTCATCCCTAAAGTGCAAATTCAAATTAATTAGCTCTGGAAGAATGTTAGTTACTTTTCTGTTACAGATTTCGTTCCCTCACCTATAAAAACAAGAGTAGGAAGTCACTGGAGTCGCTTGTAACCTGCTTCATGCTATAAAATGTGTAAGTTATAGGTGACACCTGAGGACCACCTTTTCAAAGAGGGATAATCGGAGAATTTCATCATCCTGACATCTGCTGGGAACCTTCCGAGACTCCAAAGTGTGACAAATTCGTGCCCCCCGTTTTTTGCTAACAACTTATTTTGTCAGAAGGAAGAGCAAGGAGGTTTATTGTCCGGAATCTAATCTTTCACCAGCAAGAAGGAATTGGTTGATTAAGGTGAAGGAGTCTTGACACTTGAAGGAAAATGTATTTGCGACACCCAGGGAAGGTTTGCAATAGTGGAGAATATCTGTAGCCGTAGGCAGGGGTGGGATTCAAATACGTGAACAACTGGTTCTCTGTGTGGATGCCACTTCCAGAAGTCCATTCTAGGCCTGGGCAACAACAACAACAAAAAATAGCTACCGGTTCTGCCAAAGTGGTGCGAAGTGGCTGAATCCCACCACTGGCCGTAGGGTGTAGGATGAGGGTGAGGGTTCATTCTCCGAACTTATCTGATATATAACACTGGGAAAGGTGTGTGGGGAGAGAGAGAGAGAGAGGAGGAGCTGAAAGGAGGAGAAGGAGGAGGAGGAGGAGGAGGAGGAGGAGGAGAAGAAGAAGAAGAAGAAGAAGAAGAAGAAGAAGAAGAAGAAGAAGAAGAAGAACAACAACAACAACAACAACAACAACAACAACAACAACAAGAACAAGAACAAGAAGAACAAGAACAAGAACAAGAAGTAAAATTAAAAACTGTAGACAGTCAATAGGCTGAAATAAAAAGGATGGAATTGAACAGGAAGACATGTAAAGATCCACATCTGAAAAAAAAAATGGAAGGCCTAAGTAAGGATGAAGGAAGGGCAGTAGCACATGTGCAAAGACTCTGGGTATTCTTCTATACCTATGATTCTATGATCCTTGTGATAATCCTACTGTAACCATCTCCAGCTCAAACCTTTAGAGGCATTTATCTTCTTCCTCTTGTTTCTTTAACATCCAGCTTTCCACTGCTTAAAATAAAGATTAATCTCTTCTTTACTTAGCAAGGGAAACCTTTCACCTTGATTCGGTGACTCCAGGAAAACAAAACCATCTATCACTTTTGGTGTCGAGTGCCAATTCACAAAGCGGGAGGCTTAAAAGACCTCACACCTTTGTTTTTAGCCGCGACCAAAAATATGCATGGCTTCAGTTTACCAAGTGGATTTTGTCGCAGTTCTCAAATTTCGGGGTTGCAAAATATTTCATTATCATAACTAGAGATCCATCCTGCACATCCCCAGTGCAGGAAATGCGTGGGAGTCAGATTCATTGGTTGGCAAGATGTGTATGTATCTTTCTGTGAAATCCTAAGGGTGTCGTGGTCTGATGGTTAAGATGCTGGGCTTGCTAACTGGAAGGTTGGCAGTTCAAGACCCAAGCACCTCGTGGCAGGGTAAGATCCCAGATCCTGCCAAGCTAGCAGTTCGGAAAGCATGCAAGTGCGAGTAGATAAATAGGTACCACTTCGGTGGGAAGGTAACAACCTTCCATGTGTTTTTTTGGCATATAATCATGCTGGCCACATGAACATAGAAGCATCTTTGGCCAAGCTGTTTTCCTTGGCTAGGAAACGGAGATGAATACTGCCCCCTAGAGTTGGACCACAACTGGACAAGGAAAACCTTTACTTTAAAAAAAAAAAGACAACAACCTTTTTTCCATTAAATGCTTGGCTGAGGAAGCTCTGTGGGTGACAGTTTATTTGCATAAATCGTATCATTTTATTTCACAGGCCCAGGCCTGATATAAAGGCCATCTTTTAAAAAGTTGGTGAGGAAAACTCCTTTGATATTATAGGATCAATCTACTTGGAGGGAGGGTTTTTTTTAAACCCGTTTTTTTTTTCTTGTCAGTTTTTTTTAAAAAGAAACACAGAATATGGTCTTGCAAAAAACTGACAGGGCCATCTTGAGGGGTTCAAAGGTTGCAAAAGCGTTCAACAGCAGCCCCCACCTCTGTTTCAGACCAAGAACTTCAGACAAAGGGTACAGGTGATAAACGGCTTGTAGAATACTCGACTTACACCGCAGCTGAGCCCAAAATTTATGTCGTTAAGTGAGACATTTGCGAAGTGAGTTTGGCCCCTCATTTTACGGCTTTTCTTGCCAGAGTTGTTAAGCGAAACACTGCAGTGGTTAAGTTGGTGACAGTGTTGTTAAGTGAATCTTGTCAGAAGGTTTTTGTCAGAAAGTGTCGCAAAAGATGGTCAGATGACCTTGGGACACTGCAATCGTCATAAATATGAGTCAGTTGCCAAGCTCCGAATTTTAGTCACGTGACCGCGGGGGATGCTGCAACGGTCGTAAGGGTGAAAAACGGTCATAAGTCACTTTTTCCAGGGCTGTTGTAACTTTGAACGGTCACTGAATGAACTGAGGTACTACCTGTATTTGTTGCCCACGACCAAGTTCAAGAAGTGAACTCTGTGCTTCCTACACATTACAGGAAAACTAGAAGCCAGGAAAGGTATCAGCAATAAATTACAATTCCATAAATTAGATCAACAGGAATGATTTATGCCCAGTGCGGCATTCCATTATGCACGTAGAAACACTTCGGTGCTCCGGAATAAAATTCATTTTGATGCAGCCCTACTTACAACATAAATACGACTGTAATGTTCTGCTACGCATTAGGACCATCCTTTGCACGAGTTATTACAAGGGCAAACTCACAAGGCAGACATGTATTGCCATGGCCCCTAGGGTACGTCGCCACAAAGGGTTATTTTCAGCAATGAGATGATCTTAAAACCAGTGGTGGGAGAGCTGAGAGCAACGGGTTTCTCTTAATTTGAGGTAGGGAGTTGGTTTAGAACAAGGGTGGGGAACCATGGCCCTTTTATGACTTGTGGACTTCAACTCCCAGAATTCCTGAGCACGGCTGGCTCAGGAATTCTGGGAATTGAAGTCCACCAGTCACAAAAGGGCCATGGTTAGAATAGAACAGAACAGAACAGAACAGAATAGAATAGAATAGAATAAATATGGAATGGAATGGAATAGAATAGAATAGAATAGAATAGAATAGAATAGAATAGAATAGAATAGAATAGAATAGAATAGAATAGAATAGAATAAAGCTGGAAGGGACCTTGGAGGTCTTCTAGTCCAACCCCCGCTTAGGCAGGAAACCCTGGTTGTCCAGTCTCTTCTTAAAAACTTCCAGTGTTGGAGCATTCACAGCTTCTGGAGGCAGGTTAATTGTACTCACTGTCAGGAAATTTCTCCTTAGTTCTAGGTTGCTTCTCTCCTTGATGAGTTTCCATCCGTTGCTTCTCGTCCTGCCTTCAGGCGCTTTGGAGAATAGCTTGACTCCCTCTTCTTTGGGGCAGCCCCTGAGATACTGGAACACTGCTATCATGTCCCCCCTCGTCCTTCTCTTTGTTAAACTAGACATACCCAATTCCAGCAACCGTTCCTTATATGTTTTAGCCTCCAGTCCCCTGATCATCTTTGTTGCTCTTCTCTGCACTCTTTCTAGAGTCTCAACATCTTTTTTACATCGCGGTGACCAAAACTGGATGCAGGATTCCAAGTGTGGCCTTACCAAGGCCTTGTAAAGTGGTATTAACACTTCACGTGATCTTGATTCTATCCCTCTGTTAATGCAGCCCAGCACTGTGTTGGCCTTTTTGGCAGCTGCAGCACACTGCTGGCTCCTATTTAAGGGATTGTCCACTAGGACTAGGTTCCCCACCCCTGGTTTAGAAGAATGAGCAGGAGGGGAATATTCCCTCCGTGCGATGCATCTCATGAGCAGACAAACAAATGCAACTTGACACTAGTCCTCATTCTAAGCCATCCAGCTCCAGGTCACCAGATAATTTTGGAAACACTTTACTCAAGCCTTCCTTTATTTACCACAAAGACCGGGGGTTTCATTAATTCCACTTTTCTTCCCCGATGGCCTGCTGTGAAGTCGCCTTTCTGCAGGCAGGATGCCAAGTGATCCAGATGTCCGGAGCAGTGAAATGAAAAGGAAGTGGTTTCCTTGGCAACCACGGTAGGCACAAAAGCTCTCTGATTTTTTTTTTCTCCTTCTCCTTCTCTCCCTCACGGGAAGCCTTGAGTAATCCAGACAGTACAGAGGAATAATAATAAGCATCGGATCAGCGTCTGACGCCACAAGGACGGATAGCGAGGAGGAGAGAGAGAGAGAGAGAAAAAAAAGGTAAGTTAATGTTATTTATAAATCTGTTCGGCTCCACTTCTTTATCCCATCAAGATTCAAGCCATATTCTCTCGTTTGCATTCCGGCTTTCTTAGAATCAGGAATGAAGAAGGGCTGAAGGAGAACGCAGGGACTATTGGAGCAAGATGTTGAAAAAGAACAAGGAAGGAGACTATTTTAAAAGCAGAGTAACAGAGCTGGAAGGGACCCTGGAGGTCATCTAGTCCAACCTCCTGCTCAAGCAGGAGACCTTATACCAAGGGTGTCAAACTCAATTTCATTGAGGGTCGCATCAGCATTGCGGTTGCCCTCGGGGGGGGCAGGTGGGTGTGGCCAGGGTGGGTGCGGCCTACTGGGTGGGCATGGATGGAGTGGGTGTGGCCTACTGGGTGGGCGTGGCCAGCTCTACATCATTCGCGTCAAAGGTGCCTGTGGGGGCCTGGGCAGGAGTGGGACAGATCTGAGGGTCTCTGGCAGAAGGGGGTGGGACCAGGGCAGAGCCCATCAAGCCGGATATGTGAAGTAGGCGAGGGCCATTTGCTGGCCACTTCCAGGCGATGGTGCATTTCTTCATTCCTCACAAAGGGTGACACTTCCCCAGCATGCACCCAGGGGGCCGACGCGGCAGGGGCCGGTTCCTCGCCCCTGCTGGCCTTGTGGAGCTAAGACTGAATGCGTTTCAGCATAGATGGCCACCACAAAATTGTACATTGGCTCCCGGCCAGCCTGGGCCAGGGCCAAGGCAGCGGGGGCCGTTCTCTCACTGTTTCCAGGACGGCTTCGCGGGCCACATGAAACCACTTCGCGGGCTGCATCTGGCCCCCGGGCCTTGTGTTTGACATGTCTGCCCTACACCATTTTTGACACATAGCAGTCCAGTCTGTTCTTGAAAGCTTCCAGGGGATGAAGCTCCCACAACTTCTGAAGGCAAGCTGTTCAAAAACGAAACCATTGCATGAAAAAAATGCCAGCCTCCGAAAACATCCAAGAAACCGTATTTGGAAAACACCACATCCTTGGGTTCTTCAAACCCACCAACACACAGAGGGTTGTCCACCCTAAAGATTCTGCAGCAAAACATAAGAAGAGTAATGTAGTATATGCAGTCCAGTGCAGTGAGGAGTGCTCACAACTCTGCATTGGAGAAACGAAGAAGCCTTTAGACCAGGAGTAGTCAACCTTGGCTCTTTTATGACTCGTGGACTTCAACTCCCAGAATTCCTGAGCCAGCTAAGCTGGCTCAGGAATTCTGGGAATTGAAGTCCACGAGTCATAAAAGAGCCAAGGTTGACTACCCCTGCTTTAGACAAAAGAATAGCCCATCATGGAAGGAGCAGCACCACAAGGAGCAGAATCAGCAGTAAATCTTCACTTAAAAGAAAAAGGATGCTCTTTTGAGGACCATAATAGAATAACAGAGTTGGAAGGGACTTTGGAGGTCATGTAGTCCAATCCCCTGTCCAAGCAGGAGACCCTACACCATTTTTGACATATGGCAGTCCAGTCTCTTCTTGAAAGCCTTCAGTGATGGAGCACCCACAACTTCTGAAGGCAAGCTGTTCCATTGGTTGATTATTCTCACTGTCAAAAAATTTCTCCTTATTTCTTGGTTGAATCTCTACTTGATCAGTTTCCATCTATTATTGCTTGTCTGGCCTTCAGATGCTTTGAAAAATACATTGACCCCTCTCCTCTCTGTGTGGTTGTTTTTGTTAGTTGCGAAGTCGTGTCCGACCCATCGCGACCCCATGGACAATGTTCCTCCAGGCCTTCCTGTCCTCTGCCATCTTCTGGAGTCCATTTAAGCTCACACCGCCTGCTTCAGTGACTCCATCCAGCCACCTCATTCTCTGTTGTCCCCTTCTTCTACTGCCCTCCATCTTTCCCAGCATCAGGCTCTTCTCCAGTGAATCCTTCCTTCTCATTAGGTGGCCAAAGTACTTGAGTTTCAACTTCAGGATCTGGCCTTCTAAAGAGCAGTCGGGGTTGATCTCCTCTAGGACTGACCGGTTTGGTCGCCTTGCAGTCCAGGGGACTCGCAGGAGTCTTCTCCAGCACCATATTTCAAAGGCCTCAATTCTTTTGCGCTCAGCCTTTCTTCTGATCCAACTTTCACAGCCATGCATTGCAACTGGGAAAACCATGGCCTCTCTGTGACATCCCTTCAAATATTGGAAGACTGCTATCATGTCTCCCCTGGTCCTTCTCTTCACTAGCCTAGCCACGCCCAGTTCCTGTAGCCGTTCTTCATATGTTTTGGCCTCCAGTCCCCTGATCATCTTTGTTGCTCTTCTCTGCACTCTTTCTAGCGTCTCCACATCTATAGCGTGAGTCTCAACAGGTGTTGTGTGGATGCAGTTGTGATGACCCAGGGCCCCGAACGAAGGCAAAGCAATTAGCTGGTCAGAACAATTGTCTTTGTAAGCACTGCCAACGTTCACCCAACAGCCCTCACGTATGCTGGCACAAGTTCAATAAAACAGTCAACGAAGTTCAACAGTTCTTTAAAGTAAAACAGATAACAAACAAAGTATGATCTTTTCAATGCCCAGCTTGCCTGTAACCTGCAAACTGCAAAACTGAGGACAGCAAGGAGAACTCAGCAGGAATACACTATCACAAGAGTTCACGTTTGTTCCCGGCAAATGCCCCACCCCACAGCATCTCCTTAAATACTACTTCCCAGGTGTGCCTTGTGGAGTGGGGCGTGACGCTCTCCTCCCCAACAAGTGAGCCTGCCTCCGTTGTTCCCTCCTCCTCTCTGCTCTCCTTGTTCTGGGATCTGGTGGGGAGGGGCCTTGCTCCTCGCCTGAGCTCTGCTTTCCCTGTTCCAAACTTGAAGGGCCCTGGCCTGCTTCAGCCTGCTCCTTCCCACGGTCCTCCAAAGCCACAGACACCCCCTCCTGGGCCTCAACAGGGAACTCCATGTCGTCCTCAGAGTCAGGCTCTGACAGAGGCATGACAGCAGTATTCTAGGTGTGGTACTCTAGAAATAATCCGCTTGCTCATTAATCAAGTTTTGTTCCTTGGAAAATTGCTGGCAAGCCCACGTTGTCCCAATGCAACACTTGAGAGCATTAAGCTAGGCACTTGTGAGTCACTCTTATATGTGAATATTAAATATAACTTTGTAAACGGGAAGCTGGCATGATCTTTACTTCCAAGAATGCCTCTGGGCCCTATATAGGCAGCCTGTAATGGCTTGTGGGGAAGAGGGAGGGAGAGAGAGAGGCTGCCTAGGGGCGGATCAGATAAGAGAGGGCATAGCCTGCAGCTGTATAATGGCTTGCCAGATTGATGTCAGCCTTCCCAGGCAGAATAGACAGAAAACACGGCCAGATAATCTAACACGACTTTATTATAGAGCTGCCTAACAGAATCTTCCAAGTCTGAAGGCACAAGTCTCCTGCTGTCCTTTTTAGAATCTGAAACCTAGAGTATATAGAGTAATTTTACATTATGGAATACAGGTAGTCCTTGGCTTACGGCCACAACTGAGCTCAAAATTTCTGTTAAGCGAGACATGTGCCTCATTTGACAACCTTCCTTGCCACAGTTGTTTAGGGAATCACTGTGTCAATGCTGCTAGCATCGGATGTTTTTGCTTTGACAATAGTAGACATGCAACCATTTTCTTTTAATGTTTTACTTTTAGAGTTAGGTGATGCTGGGGGGTTGGGAGGAATGTGCATGAGAGTTTAGCTAGACCAGTGATGGCAAACCTTTTAGAGACTGAGTGCCCAAACTGCAACCCAAAACCCACTTATGCATCGTTGAGTGCCGGGTGGATGTGGCCCATTGAGTGGGTGTGGCCCATTGGGTGGGCGTGACCCATTGGGTGGGCATGGCTGCGGTGGTAACGGCAGACTAGGTGGGACTAAAAAGTTCAATCAATCAATTCCAACTTTGCAAGATCTTTTTTTTTCCTTCGAGAAGTTGAAATTGACTGATTGAGCCTTTTTTTTTTTTTTTGCACATGGCGGCGGAGGCCTAAAGCGAAAAGGTTTTATAAAACCCAGCTGAAGGCCTAGGACTGGGGCGACAGTGCGCGTGCCCACAGAGAGGGCTCTGAGTGCTGCCTCTGGCACCCGTGCCATAGGTTCGCTACCACTGAGCTAGACATAGCAATACTAGACCGGGTGCGAGAACCAAGGTTAATGAAATAAGAGATGATAAGAATTGGGCTGGAGAACTGGAGGGAGAGACTGCATTTCAAGCTAATTGGGAAATGTGATTTATGACTGTTAATTGGAGGAGGGAATTGTGCTTTGATACTATGTGTTCAGGGGAGGGGAATCCAGTTTTTGGCTTCGACTGTGTTAGTGCCGATGCTATGCTTCTCCAATAAAGATTCTTCAAGGTAAACATAGCCTCGAAGTTCTTTGAAGAGTTTCATCTGTCAACTTATTTCCCAAAGCACCAGCAGGCGAGACAAGAAACAAAGGATGCAAACTAATCAAGGAGAGAAACAACTTGGAATTAAGGAGAAACTTCCTAACAGTGAGGACACTTACCCAGTGGAACAGCTTGCCTCCAGAAGTTGTGGATGCTCTATCACTGGAGGTTTTTAAGAAGAGACTGGACATCCACTTGTCTCAAATGGTATAGGGTCTCCTGCTTGAGCAGGGGATTGGACTAGAAGACCTCCAAGGTCCCTTCCAACTCTGTTATTCTGTTCTTAGCTCCTTCCTTCACCAATTGCTTAAGGAGGTCTAGTTTTTTGGAAAAGGGACTCTGAACCAGAACACCACTTCCTTGTTGTTCTTACCAGTCACTCTGGCAATTGAAACAATTGGCTCCTGAGCTAAAGACATCAAACTACCTTGATAACAAAGGCAGGTGCTGCTTCCTGGGAGAGCTCTTTTGTAAATTAACAGCCTTGTAACCACTGTGGTTCCTTCTGTGTTTATCGCCTGGCTGTTCAGAATCCTGCAGTTCCATCTTCAGAGAGAGGACCTCTCTTTGAGTTGAAGCCGCAAGCCACAGTAGGACTTT
>NW_015388669.1:285254-315339 GCF_001527695.2 Protobothrops mucrosquamatus | reverse complement strand
TCTCGCTCACTGACTCGGTCTTGAAGAATCTTTCTTTCTTTGACGTATGGGGTGGACTGCAAACCACAGACACAATAGGATTTGCTTTTTGTCACATGCTGAGTGTATCCAGTTCTTCAAACATGGGGGAAGACAATCCATTCCTGCTGCTCACCTTCATGATTTATAACATATTGCATCCATCATTAGCCCACTGATCAGTTCCCCAAAAAATAATCACTTCAGAACGGGTTTCATACAGAGGAGAACAGAAGGTGTGCCTTACTTCAGATCCAGTCTCTCTTATGTATGATGCTTTAGATGCCTCCACTTTGATACCAGTACAGATGTCAATAAAAGCAAAAAAATCAAGAAAGCCCCTTTTTTCCCAACTAGTATTGCTTGCTTTTGGTGGATGTAGCATGCTTTTCTCGGTAGGTAAAACCGAACTTATTTTGCAGAAATTGATAGTAGATGCAAGCAATTCTGTCCTGAAGCTTCTTGGATGAGAAGCGAAGTGTCTTCAAGGAAAAACAAAGTCCAGTTGCCTGTTGAGAAAGCACCATTGAGACAACCACGATCTGGATGACTGAGAATCTCCACAGACAATTCTGTACTAGGTTTTGAAATTTGCAGAGTTGAGTGAGGTTTATAAGGATATATCTCCCTCTAATCAACCCTGAATGTTGAATCTCAAATATTTTGACCACCAAATGGGAAGACCTGGTCTTCCAAGGGTGGACCCATCACCAGTGCAATTGAGTCCCTTGTTGTTAGTTGTCTTCTTCTTCTCTTTCCTTCCACCTTTCCCCAAAACTGGTCTTTGCACCGTGTGTGTCCAAAATAAGGGAATTTAAGCCTGGTCATTTGTACCTGACTGCTCTTTAGAAGGCCAGATCCTGAAGTTGAAACTCAAGTCCTTTGGCCACCTAATGAGAAGGAAAGACTCACTGGAGAAGAGCCTGATGCTGGGAAAGATTGAGGGCAAGAGAAGAAGGGGACGACAGAGAAAGAGGTGGCTGGATGGAGTCCCTGAAGCAGAAGGCGTGAGCTTAAATGGACTCCAGAAGATGGCAGAGGACAGGAAGGCCTGGAGGAACGTTGTCCATGGGGTCGCGATGGGTTGGACACGACTTTGTAACTAACAACAAATGTGTACC
Organism: Protobothrops mucrosquamatus; assembly: GCF_001527695.2. Lineage (NCBI taxonomy): Eukaryota > Metazoa > Chordata > Lepidosauria > Squamata > Viperidae > Protobothrops > Protobothrops mucrosquamatus. The sequence goes on along the minus strand of NW_015388669.1, from coordinate 314,200 downwards.
TCAAGTAAGAAATCTGGACTGATTTGTTCAATGGCCTATTTGTTGCGTTTTTTGGTTGTCCACAGTATTCTCAGGAATCTTCTCCAGTAAGAAAACTCCAAAATATTCTGCCTTAAAATTCCTAGCCTACCATTTCACACTAAAGCAGGGGTCTTCAAACTTGACCCTTTTATGACTTGTGGACTTCCAGAATTCCAGTGGAACAGCTTGCCTCCAGAAGTTGTGGATACTCCATCACTGGAGGCTTTCAAAAAAAGACTGACAACTAGTTGTCTAAAACTGTATTGGTTCTCCCATTCAAGCAAGACTTGGACTAGAAGATCTCAAAGGTCCCTTCCAACTCTATTATTCTATGTTCTATGATAAGTTATAAAAATATTTAGGAACCATCTAGGAGCTATTATGCTATAAAAAGATGGGAAGCCCTGACTCTGTCATTTTATATAGCTAGTTCAGCCAGGTGCTATCAAATCTTGAATTGGTGGTGACCAAGGAATTAAAATGAGGTCATCTTAAATAATATAAGATGAAAACTGCCATGGGACTCATAACTTCGTGTCAGTGTACATGTTGTGGATGCAAATAATTTTCACTTAGCATACCCAGGTAAGGCTGAGTAGCTTCCTAGAGCTGACTCCCACACAAAACAAAAGTCATGGTTTAAGGTAGGTTTACTGAATGAACCACAACAGCTAGGTCCAACTAACATCCTTCACCATAGCAAGTAGAGCAGCTTATACTTTGGCAAGTTGAGAAAACCCTGTTTGAAACTCAAATCACTGTTCCACAGCGGATTGTATACCGAAACTTTATAATTGCTTCAAAGCTGTTGGTTCTTTAAGAGCAGGATTACAACACCAGTTGTTCTGTTTCCATCCATACTGATATTCTAGCATAGCTGACCATACTGAACAAAGAAGAGGGAGTCAACCTAGTCTCCAAAGCACCTGAAGGAAGGATAAGAAGCAATGGATGGAAACTAATCAAGGAGAGAAGCAACCTAGAACTAAGGATAAATTTCCTGACATTGAGAACAATCAACCAGTGGAACAGCTTGCCTTCAGAAATTGTGGGTGTTCCAATACTGGAGATATTTTTTTAAAAAAAAGATTGGACAACCATTTGTCTGAAATGGTATACTACTCAACAGAATGACCTTCCAAGTACTCCAGTTCCCATCCACTCTTGTAACATCCAGCAAGCCTTGACTAGTCCAGGTTTGGTACGTTCCCTCACACTCCTAGCAGTGCTGCTTGTGGAATCTTCTTAGAACTTTTCATTTGGTATTTTTTTTCATTTTTCCCACAGCCTTTCTTTTTCATTCTACGACTTGCACAGATCTCCATCTTTTGTTTAGATCCTGTTCCACATTCAGAGAGATATGTGACCTAAGGTGCCAAGCCATTACAGAGTCACTGCATAACTAGAAATTAGTGTGCAGTAACTACAAATTAAGTAATAACATGAAAACATCTGGGAGACACAGACGGATCAACGCTTATGGATCATTAAATCAAATCAATGTTTACGGATCAATGCTTGAAAAAGCTAAGAGAACTCTCAAGTCTTCCTTTTACAGTTCCTTATTTCCCAGTGATTGATAAGCCAGTAATGAAGAGGAATACTGCATCCAGTTTTGGTCACCACGATGTAAAAAAGATGTTGAGACTCTAGAAAGAGTACAGAGAAGAGCAACAAAGATGATCAGGGGATTGGAGGCTAAAACATGTAAAGAAAGGTTGCTGGAATTGGGTATGTCTGGTTTAATGAAGAGAAGGACGAGGGGGGACGTGATAGCAGTCTTCCAATATCTCAGGGGTTGCCGCAAAGAAGAGGGAGTCAAGCTATTCTCAGAGTATCTGAAGACAGGACAAGAACCAATGAATGGAAACTCATCAAGGAGAGAAGCAACCTAGAACTAAGAAGAAATTTCCTGACAGCTAGAACAATTAATCAGTGGAACAACTTGCCTCCAGAAGTTGTGAATGCTCCAACACTGGAAGCTTTTAAGGAGACATTGGTCCCGGCGGTAGTCAACCTTGGCTCTTTTATGACTCGTGGACTTCAATTCCCAGAATTCCTGAGCCAGCTTAGTTGGCTCAGGCATTCTGGAAGTTGAAGTCCACGAGTCATAAAAGAGCCAAGGTTGACTACCCCTGCATTGGACAAACATTTGTCTGAAATGGTATAGGGTTTCCTGCCTAAGAATGAGATTGGACTAGAAGACCTCCAAGGTCCCTTCCAACTCCCTTATTCTATTCTATCTATCTGCCCCCATTATTCAGAGTCAGCTTGGCCACTGAGTATTCTGGACGCCCACCTAAACAGAGAGCTGTATTGATGCAGTAGAATATTTGCAAGGATTTAGCGGTCTAAACCCACTTTTCCCTCTGGCATATCTGTGCAGAAAGGGTTATTTAGGCAAATGAGGCACTTTGTGGACTTCTCCACACGGGTAAGAGGAGTTATCTAGAAGAGCTTTGCAGATTGCACCATTGTTCTTGCTAGTCTCTCTTGCCTGCTTCTTATCTGTATTCTGACTTCTAATCGTTAAGATAAAGAGGGTAACACCAGTTTTCCCCCCCTCTAACAACTGCCAAGGGGAAATGAACAATACCTGGCTAAGAGCAGTGTTCTCCTGAACAAATGGTCACTTCCCAAGGTATTGACCAGATACGTTATCACACTATCCCCAGAATGCTATCAGCTAGAGCAGTGATGGCGAACCTTTTAGAGACCGAGTGCCCAAACCGCAACCCAAAACCCACTTATTTATCGCAAAGTGCCAGGGTCGCATCAGCATTGTGGTGCCCTCAGGGGATGGGTTGGCGTGGGCTGGCCCACTGGGTGGGCGTGGCTGCCGTGGACACGGCAGACTGAGTGGGCGTGGCTTGATGTTGCTCGTGGGGGGGATGCCTGTGAGGGCTGGGCAGGAATGGGGGAGATCCAGGGGGTCTCTGGTGGGTGGGGCGGTGGGCAGGAAGCTCGTCCTGTGGGGTGAGGCAGGGGGTAGAGTGGGGTGCCATTGTTGCGGGGCAAGGCAAGGCAGGGGGGGCTTCTGCCTGACACCATCAGCCCCCGCACATAGACACCAGCGAGCGCATGGGGGCATGGTCTACTACCTCTACTTGAGCTTGCCAGCCAGCTGCTTCACCTCCTTTGTGCTATGTGGGGCTGCTGCTCCGGGCGCCAGCAGTAGCCTAATGGACCTGCGCGAGCTGGCGGCGGTGGTGGCAGCTGTGCCCACAGAGAGGGCTCTGAGTGCCGCCTCTGGCACGCGTGCCATAGGTTCGCCATCACTGAGCTAGAGACTCCATCTTCCCTAAAAATAGTCTTAGCAGGTATGAAATTATGATTAAGTCAACGATAAGATGCGCTGCCATGCCATCTCCAGGTGTTATGGTTCATATCCTGTCTTATAAAGGAGTATAAAAGGTAGTAAAAGACCCGAGACAATTTGAACCTTGGCATTAACACAAGGGCGCTGTACAACTACCAGGGGTTGGTCCCCATTGCCATTTTTGGGGTTCCTGGCATGCTGAAAGAATGTGGATGGGTATTCCTTCCTCTATAAATTGTCAATATTTATTAAATAAAATCCACTTTAGCAGTTTACCCTGGTTTGAGTCTATGGCCTACATATCGGTTAGTTGGGAAAGAGCAGGTCCACATGTAAAGGACCAATAGTTTCTTGTTAAAAGCCTGTGCACAGGAATCTTCACAGCTAATGGTTAGAATTAGATAAAGCTCAATGGCACTTAATGGGAGGTTTAACTTAGTCCACATTAATAGCTTGTTGGTGATGTCCATTTTGCTCTCCGAGTTCATGGTGACCTAATCCTAACCCTAAGTGGAATTTCCCTCCAATGGAATTTTCCCATGCATTTTACCAGGAAACATAGATAGGGCAGGCTAGAAAAGTCAGTGCCCTCCTAACCATACCTAAGCACTCAGAATTTCTTGGCGATGTCCATTTTGCTCTATGAGTTCATGGTGACCTAACCCTAACCCTAAGTGGAATTTTCCTCCAATGGGATTTTTCCATGTATTTTACCAGGAAAGATAGATAGGGCAGGCTAGAAAAGTCAGTACCCTCCTAACCATATCCAGACACTCCGATTCCATTCTCACTGTCCATTTTCCTGTCTGAGGTCATAGTGACCTAACCCTAACCCTAAGTGGAATTTTCCTCCAATGGGATTTTTCCATTTATTTTACCAGGAAAAATGGATATGACAGTCTAGAAAAGTCAGTGCCCTCCTAACCATATCCAAGCACACTGAATTTGTTGGCGATGTCCATTTTCCTCTCTGAATTCAGGGTTACCTAACCCTAACCCTCATGGAATTTTCCTCCAATGAGATTTTTCCATATATTTTCCATGGAAACATAGATAGGGAAGGCTAGAGAAGTCACTTCCATCCTAACCATACCCAAACACTCCGAGTCCATTGGCACTGTCCATTTTGCTCGCTGAGGTCATGGCTCTGCTACTCCTTTTCCCACAATATCCTAAAGAACTGATTGGTCCTAACTGGCCACAGGGGTGCGAATACAAGAGAACCCTGGTTTAATATAGTTTGACAAACTTCTGCTTCACGAATTATCTTAGCCAGAATGATGATCAAACTGCAAAAGTCTGTAATGAACGGTAGGCCACTTCTACCATTGCCAAAGCAACTCTCTCTTTTGGATATAAACTACAAGTAAACAACGTGGGAAAAAATGCCAACACTTATGAATCTTTTAATCTTTCAGATTAACATAATCATGTCAGTTAATGAGAAAGAACCGTTGGGGCCAAAGAGGTAAATATAATACATCCTCCTAGGGCTTATTCGTCAGGTGCTGGTAAATCTTTCAAAAAACAGGATTACAGGGTATTCTGTAATCCTCTCCTTTTTCTCCTTGAAAAAGAAGAGAGTTTCCCATTTCTCTGTTGGCTCATTTGAAAATAACAAAACTGTTGCATAATTCTCACGGATAGATCCAAAATGGAAAAAGTGTAGGCCTTGTGACTTCCAAATCTTAAGAGAGAGGGGTATCATACAGAAGCAGGCAACGGACACTGGACTTAACCTGTCATGGATCCACTTCTTGATCCCACTTCTTGAAATGAGTCGGGAGAAGAGAGCACAGAGCTGCATGGTGGCTTGGATCAGGGATTGGAGGGCTCTGGACTGACGGAACAGCCACAGTTGGGTCAATCAGATGACCAACAGCTGGGCTCGAGCTGAAAGAGCTGCAGTTGCAGCGAGTTAGCCCGGAGGCTCCAGGCAAGGATTGGGAGCAGCTGCTGGCAGTTAGCGATGAGGTGGAGGTGGAGCCCACGCTTCCTCCTGGATCAGGATGAGCAGGGCAGAGAGGAGACAGATGCAATGCTGGTCAGCCAGGCTACACGCGAGGAGGCAACCTCGCCTATCTGGAAGAGTTGCACCAGTGTCGCCTATTAAAATCCCACTGTGCGAGTGGACGTTGCTGGGACGACATGTCCAGTGTCATGCCGTGTGTTCCGTGCATCCTGATCCGTGACTTGGTATCATGACTTGGCTTCCTGACTTTGGACTAACCTTTGGACTCTGTTTGTGTTCCGTTTGGACTGGATTTCTGCCTAGAGACTCTTGTCGTGCTGTCTTTGGTAATCGGATCCGCTCACTGTGGGTTCTACTTGGAAACCTGCTGGGGAGTTTGAATAAAAACCTTGAACTCTTTGTTTTGTGAGTGTGTGTTTGTGTGTGTGTTTGTGTGTGCATGTGGGCCAGGCAGCACAAAACCAAACTTTCTTCAGACAATTTCACTAACAATGCAAGGGTGTCAGGGAGAGTCAAAAAAGACAAAATCGTAGACCTAACGATGAAAGTCCTACCCTTTGTGGTGTACTGTTGTAGGGGAAGAGATAGCAGAACCTAAAGGTGGAATGAGAAGGGGAATCAGCCTAGAATCCCTACGTAGTCACAGGAGAGCTAAATACAACCCCTCTTGAGTGCTGTTGGTCCTTATCTAAGTCTAATCAGGGGCTGATCATTCGTTGAGAAGATTCCTGCGCTTAGACGTTTAGCAATAAATCAGTTTAATTGAACCTTCATGTGTGGACCTGGTCTTTTGTGCCTGACAGTGTTGCATGCACAAAGAGTTTTGACAGCACTGTTACAGCCACCTGAGACCCATACCCCCTGGCAACCCCTGAACCAATCCAGTTTTTGGCTTAATGTCATGGTTCTGACAGATGAAACTCTTCAAAGAACTCCCAGGCATTGTTTACCTTAAAGAATCTTTATTGGAGTAGCATAGCACCAGCACTAACACAGTCGAAGCCAAAAACTGGATTCTCCTCCCCTGAGCACATAGTATCAAAGCACAATTCCCTCCTCTAATTAACAGTCATAAACCACATTCTCCAATTAGTTTGAAATGCAGGCTCTCCCTCCAGTTCTACAGCCCGCCAATTCTTATCATCTCTTATTTCATTAACCTTGGTTCACACACCAAGTCCAGTATTATTATGTCTATCTAAACTCTTATGCACATTCCTCCCCCCTAGCATCATCTAACTCTAAAAGTAAAATGTAAGAAAAAAATGGTTGCATCTCTAACTGTTGTCAATTCCACCTTTGAATGCAGAGTTGCTAAACTGGAGCTAGAATTAGCCAATGGATTTCTGCGTGCAACACCATTGATTCCCTTAAGGACATATACAGCATTACATTTTAATGTGGCTGTTTAGCTAAAAGGAACACTGTACTGTTTTGTTTTTTTTTAGTAATCCTCATAATTAAAGTATTTGTATGCTGGAGCCATACATTTCCTGATCAAAATATTCATGAATAGGGCTTAAGTGGCGGCTGCGTCTAATTTAAGACCACTCGAATCTTGAAGGCACATTTTCAAACTTCGCTGAATACTAATTCAATGTTTATACCTTGGCATTCAAGTTATTAATTTTTGCCATCTATTTCCTTAGATTCAAAAGAAGAAAAGGTGTCACATTTTTAAAGAAGTTAGAAATCTGTAATAATAATTTCTGAAGAAGACGTGTTTTACTCCGTTAAAAACTATCAGACTTGCCAACGTTACCTCATAAGACAATTCTAACTTTATGAATCTTCTCTCATAAAGAAATACAAATACCAAAACTACTCTGAGTAGTTTCAGCTTTTAAACATCTTCAAACAACTAGAAATGCAGAAATACACAACAATTCATTTAGTGACCATTCAAATTTACAACGGCGCTGTAAAAAGTGACTTATGACCGTTTTTCGCACTTAACGACCATTGTGGTCACGTGATCAAAATTCAGATGCTTGGCAACTGACTCATATTTATGACGGTCGCAGTGTCCCTGGGATTGTGTGATCCCCGTTTGTGGACTTCTGACAAGCAGAGTCGATGGGGAAAACCAGATTCACAACAATCGTGTTACTAACTTAATCACCGCAGTGATTCACCTAACAAATGTAGCAGGAAAGATCATAAAATGGGGCATAATTCACTTAACAAGTATTTCATCTCAGCTGTTCTGACTTCATTGGGTTTGTCAGTCAGAACCTGGATTCTAAACCAGCTCTAGTTAATTGGCGCCCAAATCAGTATATTAAAAGCCTAGAAGCTTCCCTTCCTTTAATCCAGGAATTCTTCAAATTTGGCCCTTTTATGACTTGTGGACTTCAACTCCCAGAATTCCTCAGCCAGCCTGCCTGGCTGAGGAATTCTGGGAGTTGAAGTCCACAAGTCATAAAAGGGCCAAGTTTGAAGACCCCTGGTGTAGCATGTATTTTTCAATCTTGACAACTTTAAGACCTGTGGACTTCAACTCCCAGAATTCCTCAGCCAGCCTGGCTCAGCTTGGAAATCTCTCCCTTTCCCCTCAGCGTGCCTGGCTGAGGAATTCTGGGAGTTGAAGTCCACAAGTCATGAAAGGGCCAAATTTGAAGACCCTTGCTTTAATCACACAGGTCACATTGTCCAATTAAGTGTTAGGCCCTTGTTATGAGAGAATGTCTTTCATTCTCAGCAAACAACATTCGAGAGACCTTGACTATCACGGACTGGCAGCTCAATATCTGAAGTCTGCATTTCATTCACCCCTCCCCTCCCCCTGAGTCTGTAGGCAAGCTAAGAAGCAAGAATGGACGAAACAGCGTAAAAATTCTTCCAAGCTTGACAAGAGGTTGTTTTTTTTTAAAAAAAAAAAAAAATTGGACAACCATTTGACTGGGATAGTATAAGGTCTCCTGCCTTGAGCAGGGGGTTGGACTAGATGACCTCCGAGGTCCCTTCCAGCCCTAGGCTTCTCTGTTCTAAACTGAAGTACGCCACATGTGAAAAGTTGCAGCAGATTCTGCAACCAAGTGAAAAATTAACAAACAAACAAACAAACAAACAAACAAGCCCGTGTTCAATCATTTAAGACAGGGGTCCCCAACCCCTGGGCTGTGGACTGGTACCGGGCCACGGCATGCCATCAACTGGTCCGCACAAACAAGCGATGCCCCATCCGTGGGATGCAGGCAGCACACAAAATCACGAACTCTCAGGTCAGTGGAAAAACCTTTCTCCACGGAACCGGTCCCTGGTGCCCAAAAGGTTGGGGACCTCGGATTTAAGAGACCGAAGATGGTGAAAATGTTTTTTTCCCCTTTTTCCCTTTTTCTTTCTCAAATCCTAACAGTTCAGGTTAACAACTGTGTCTTAATTGAGATATCAACTACATTAGTCTAAGCCAGTGGTTCTCAACCTTTTTAATGCCGTGACCCCAACCGGTCGTAAGTCGAGGACTAAACTGGTCGTAAGTCGAGGACTAAACCGGTTGTAAGTCGAGGACTAAACCGGTCGTAAGTCGAGGACTACCCAACCGGTCGTAAGTCGAGGGCTTTCCCTGCCCAGGAGCGCCGCGCATGCATGGTTCTGCCCCCTGCGCCGGCCGAGGCGTAGCTGGCAAGCGGCAGAGATGGAGCAGGCCGACCACCAGCTGGCCCAGCCCAAGGGAGGTAAGGCACCTGCCGGAAAAGGGGAAAAATGGCTGACAAAAAAATGGTGGACAAAAAAAATGGTGGACAGCCTTGCTTGGCGACCCCCGTGAAATGGTCGATCGACCCCAAATGGGGTCCCGACCAACAGGTTGAGAACCACTGGTCTAAGCTAACAAAGCCTTCTAGAGGTTTTAAAGCCATATTTCACTGAATGCCAGCCGGCAGTGCTAAGCAAAGGTTTCTAGCGTATCTCATGAATGGCAATTATTATTATTATTATTTTGGTATCATGGGATAATTATAGCTGTTCCTTCAGAGTGCAGCAAAAGGTTATTCAAATATATCAAGAGATAGATGGAAAGTGGTTTATTTACCCATAACATATTTACCTATAAGAGAGTTGACACACATTATAAACACTTTACCTGGCATTTGCAACCAAGTATGAAAAATAAGTGCTAAAGCCGTTTTCTTTCCGTTATTGGCAAAATAAGACTATGGAAGCAAAAACATTGTCTCAAAAAAAAAACCAAAAAAAGTGAACGCTTTTGTTTAAAATGACACATATTCTGAGTGCCATTTTCAACATCAAATCAAATCAAATCAGAATTACATGAAGGATAAGGATTAAAAAAACAACACAATGTTACCGCAGTGGTGATGATATTACCAACCTAGAATCAGCACGATGGAGGAATTTTGCAGACCAGAAACCATGTATTAATAAACAACGGCGACAAAGTTGTGGCGTTGTGACTGTAAAAGGCCGGTTTGACATTCATGTCTGGCTGCAAGGCATTCTCTGTCGTGAGAGGTTCACATTCAACAGAGAATACAAATAACGAGAACACAAATACAACAGGCGCCTTGACTAGTTGATTGGCTTCTGGAAAAATGATCCCTACACAAGGTTTGTAGACTATAACGGACAGACGGGGAAGAAGCTAACCACCAGATTGCGAGAGTACAAGCCAGTGGTTAGACAAGGAGACCTGAACCGATTTGTAGCCTCCCACTACAAGGAACAAGGACATGCATTTAATTTCATAGCTACTACATTTGTTGGCCGAGCAGGGACAAAACCAGCCACAGAAATGAAGAAATACTAAAGAAATAACGAGAATACAAATTCAACAATGCCTTGACTAGTTGATTGGATTCTGGAAAAATGATTCTTACACAAGGTTTGTAGACAGACAGACGGGCAAGAAGCTAACCACCAGATTGTGAGAGTACAAGCCAGTGGTTAGACAAGGAGACCTGAACCAATTTGTAGCCTCCCACTACAAGGAACAAGGACATGCATTTAATTTCACAGCTACTACATTTGTTGGCTGAGCAAGGACAAAAACAGCCAGAGAAAAGAAGAAATGAATCAAGTTCCTCGTGGATGGGCTCCAGCACGAAAAGCATCAAAAGCTTGGAAGAATAAACCTTTGGTCCTGGTGACCGACTCAGATTGGATCTTATAGGATTAGTAGAGATATCTGCAGACCTGTTCCTTTCATTGTCCATTCAGTTTTTATTTTGAATATCGGCTGTACCACATTTCCAAAGAAAGCCTCTCTAATGAATGGAAGTTCCATACAACGCTGCTGTGATTCCCTGAACTAGAACAACAATGGGAAGCTCTGAATCACACTTTGAAGAAATACCCATGAAAAATGTTTCGTGAGCCAGTATTGCAGAGAAAACTCATGGTGAACTGTGGCTCTATTGTAGAGATCCCTTGGTGCTCTCTGAGCTTGGTTGTTTTCTTGCAGACATTTCATTACCAAACTAGGTAACATCATCAATGCTAGGCTAATGAAGGCTAGGTAATTTCAGTTCTAGGTAATTTCATTTGGTACGGAAATATCTACAAGGAAACAACCAAGTGCAGATGGCACCAAGGACCCCAAGAGAAAATTACATTCGTCCTATAAAGCAGAGGTCCCCAACCCCCAGTCTGTGGACTGGTACTGGGCCATGGCATGCCAGCAACTGGTCCACACAAACAAGCAAAGCCCCATCCCCGGGATGCAGGCAGCACCCAAAACCATGCGCCCTCCGGTCCGCGGAAAAACCTCTCTCCACGGAACCAGTCCCTGGTGCCCAAAAGGTTGGGGACCTCTGCTATAGAGAGTCAAGTCTTTACAACAGAAGCAGGAAATAGTTCAAATTATAACTTACATTATTACTTGCTTGGCCAATAATTTGAAACAACGTTCAAATTGTTGGCCAAGCAAAAGGCAGAGTACAGTTCAAAAAGTAGAATCTCAATTTCCCCCATCATGAACATAAAAAGTCAAGCATTCCGGAACCAATGCTCCTTAGAGCGAAAATGCTTCAACTGTTCAAACACCTCTTGATGGGCCTATCAAGTCCTTCTCAAGAAGCAATTGAAAATCAGACGGTACTCCTGAAAAAAAAAGTGCCATCTTTTGACAAACACTTCAATCTTCCGATAAACAGCCCTTTTTGTTTTCCTGCATCCATGCACGTCTATCTCTCCTAGGACTGAAAAGACTTGTGTCACGATCTGACCGGAGATGTCCATGGGATGGGGTGGGGATATTTATTGATAAAAGATTCTAAAAAGACAAATCGAAAAATAATTAAGATACTCAAACTCTGCGGATTAAAAACTGTAGAAAAAAAATAAGGACTAGAACAGGGGTAGACAACCTTGGCTCTTGTATGACTCGTGGACTTCAACTCCCAGAATTCCTGAGCCAGCATGGCTCAGCTTGGAAACCTCTCCCTTTCCCCTCAGCGTGTCTACCTCAGGGATTCTGGGAGTTGAAGTCCATGAGTCAGGAAGGGGCCATAGTTCCCCCATGCTGGCTCAGGAATTCTGGGAGTTGAAGTCCATGAGTCATAAAAGAGCCAAGGTTGCCTACCCCTGGACTAGGGGAAGGATAGCATGAGGATGAGGGTTTTTTTTTACCACGTCAACCACCTCCAGGAGGGAAGCAGTCCCCCTTGGGGACACAAGCCAACCCAGCCAAACCAAGTTTTAATACCCTTCCAGAAGGCCAGAGGGTAGGAACAAATCTAATCTGCAGTGGTAGAGAGTTCCACAGGGATGGGGCCACAAGAGAAAAAGCTCTTCTTGAACCACCTGCTGGAATTCCTTAACAAATGGGATCTGTAGCAGGCCTCTTCCGCTGGTGTGAGTGGGGTGAGATGGCTCCTTGGATACCCTGGACCCCCACCCCCACACTCCCGTAAAATCAATATGGTGGCCACAACTGCAGGATTGAAGTCTTTCCCCTTTGTTACGTGTCACAGCACTTACCAATAGCAATTCTACTTATATACTGCTTTACAGCCCTCTCTAAGCGGTTTTCAGTGCCAGCCTGTGGCCCCCAACGATCTGGGACCTCATTTTACCGACCTCGGAAGGCTGGAAGGCTGAGTCAACCTTGAGCCGGTCAGGATTGAACTCCTGGCAGTGGGCAGAGTTTGCCTGCAATACTGCCTTCTAACCACTGCACCACCACAGTTCTTATAGCTGTCTGGTGCATAAGGGAAAGGACTCTGATCACACGATCACAGCTGCTACCTTCATTTTTGTGATGCTCCCAAGAACATCCTTCAACAGGACAGTGGGACGTTCTTGAGCTAAAGCGACTCTCCCAATCATATCATTTCAGCTCAGAGGAAAGGTTGAGCTATCTGCCCTATCTAAGTTCTGAAAACAAAGAAGACATGCGAAGACAAGTCACAAAGAATGAGTCTTTTTTTCTGTTTTGCTTTCTTAACACTTTCAGACTTAGTCTATGGTAGTGTTGACCCTGATTGCACCATTATAGATTATTTATTTTTAGCCATTTGGAGAGGGAAGGTTTTTTGAGCCAGAAAAAGATTTTATGCATTCTAAAGTTCCACTCCGATTCCAGGTCAACATGATATATACTAATGTCTCACAAATTCCATTTTTATTGATGATTTTGATGACGGTTGAAGAAATGTATCAACAATAACCCTGAGGGCATCAGAAAAACTGCCTGCTGAACATCTATTAAGCTGGTATTTTTAAATCTACATATCACTGCCATTTTCTTCTCTATCTGTGTCCCATATCTTGGGTGGTTTTTTTTTCCTTTCTATTTTTCATTCAGTTTTGAGGAAAAAGTATATTAAAGCACCGTTCCCTGACTTTAAAAGTGCTGAATCAGCTTCTGAAGTACATTAATTTGTGTGAGACAATTAATAATGGGAAAGAAGATGCGTGTGAGTGCATTGTGAGGTTGACATGCCCATCCATTACAGCCTCTGTTGGAAAGATTCTCATGAATAAGGAATCTAGTTCATTATACAAAATATTTCCACTCGAAACTAATTTCAACCAATTACAGATCATGAAGGGGATGCGCTTGACACCTTAACTTTACAAGTGGTGGATGAATTCATCTCAGCATTCATTCTTCTTATTAAGTTGTGTGATGGCGGATTTTAATTACATGTGCCTATTTCTGTTTCTCACTGGAGAAAGCAATTATGTTTGGAGGTTAGCAGTGAAAGGAAACCAGGCCATCAAAGAACATGGTAACTGGACACCATCAAAGCGGACATCAGCCAGAACAAGAAAAACTCAAAGAAGCAGAGCAAGATTGGAAGATGTGGCGAGATCTGGCCCATAGAATTGCCAACAGTTGCTCATGACTGAATGGACATCACCACCACCACCATCATGATCATCATCATGGTGATGATCATGATGATGATTGTGATGATCATGATGATGATTATGATGATGATGATGATCATAATGATCATAATGATGATGATCATCATCATCATGATCACCATGATTGTGATTATCAGCATGATCACCATGATCATCATCACCATCACTATGATCATTACCATGATCACCATGATCACCATGATCATTACCATGATCACCATGATCATCATCACAATCATCATCACGATCATCACCATGATCGTCATCATGGTGATGATCATGATAATAATCATGGTGATGATCATGATGATGATCATAGTGATGATCATGATGATGATTGTGATGATCATGATGGTGATGATTGTGATGATCATGATCATAATGATGATGATCATGATGATCATAATGATCATGATCATGATCATCATCATGATCACCGTGATCATCATTGTGATCACCGTGATCACCATGATCATCATCATGATCATCATCATGATCAAGATCATCATCACGATCATCATCACACAATCATCATCACGATCATCATCACCATGATCATCATCATGACCATGATAGTCATCATGGTCATCATCTATCTTTCTCTCTTCACTGAGAAAAGAAATTACCAAAACTGTCTTCTATTCCAAATGTAACAAAATGCATATTGTGCCACATTCTAATGTGATGTCCTAATGCAAACCTCGAAAATGGGAGAAACATCACGAAACTGCAAGGTTGGCGTTGCAGGAAGACTGCCCTTACCTTCATAGGTTCCACTTTCTAGAAGAGCACCACTTTTCTCCAGTTCCATAAAATCTTCAACAGTGATGAAAATATAATCCACCCCAGGAACTTCCCCCTCCTTATGAGGCCTTGTAGTGCCTGTTTTGAAAAAGAAAGAAAGAAAAATCAGATTGTTACATGCAGCAAAGAGCAGCAGATCATGAAAAACTGCAAGACCAGGTCCACACGTGAAGGTCCAATTAAACTGATTTATTGCTAAACAGTCTATGCACAGGAATCTTCTCAACTAATGCTTGGCACTGCTTAGAGTTAGATAAGGGTGAGCGGCACTCAAGGGAGGGGTTGGATTTAGTTCATTTGTGGCTACGTAGAGATTCTAGGCTGCTGCCTCTTTTCACTCCGCCCCAGATTTGCTTCATGTACATCAGACTCCCAAATGATTTGCGCACAGTTCAGTTCACTGCATAACGTCATCAACTGACACATTTCATTAGTGCAGCTTTCTAACCAATGAACACTAAATATGGATGTTAATTTTATTTCTTTCTCCTGTGTTGGAAAACTACTAGAATGAAGCCACTCATTAGGAAGCAACAAAAAAATTAACAGCAGCAAACAAGAAAGAAAGCCATCAATCAAGATTTATTTCAGTGGGACTTTCACTGTTCTTCACTGAGAATAATAATAATGATGATGGTGATGATGATGATGATGATGTTGGAAGGGACCTTGGAGGTCATTCTATAATAATAATACTAATAATACCAATACTACTACTACTACTACTACTACTACTACTACTACTACTAATAATAATAATAATAATAATAATAATAATAATAATAATAATAATAATAATAATAATAATAATAATAATAATAATAATAAATCATTGCACAGTCAGCCAGATGTTCAGACTGGATTTGGCATTTTTGTCTACCTATTGAGTCTTTCCCAAGGACCTGGGATAGGCAGATCTGGATGTTTGATGGTGTTACAGATCTCGATGCAGGATGGAAGCTGTTCCTAGTAAGGCTGCCATTTGCAATTGACTGATAGCGAATTTGTCAATGCCGACGATGGTGTCCAAGTGGGGCTCCAGTTGTTTTGGGATTGCACCCAAGGCGCCTTTTACTATTGGTACTACCCTAGCTTGCCTTTGCCATAATCTTTCTATTTTTATTTGTAGGTCTTTGTGTTTTGTGATCTTCTCCAGTTCTTTCTCTTCTGTTCTGCTGTCTCCAGGCACTGCCACATTCACTATCCAGACTTTCCTTCTTTCTTTCTTTCTTTCTTTCTTTCTTTCTTTCTTTCTTTCTTTCTTTCTTTCTTTCTTTCTTTCTTTCTCTTTCTTTCTCTCTTTCTCTCTCTTTCTTCTTCTTCTTCTTCTTCTTCTTCTTCTTCTTCTTCTTCTTCTTCTTATTATTATTATTATTATTATTATTATTATTATTATTATTATTATTAGTAGTAGTAGTAGTAGTAGTAGTAGTAGTAGTAGTAGTAGTAGTATTCCTTATTGCAAAACTCAGCCAGCGAAAAGATCAGAAGGAAGACTGATTGAGTCATCACCAAGAGGACCACCAGGCAAGTTGAAGGCAAGTGGTTCCAATGCTTAATTGTTCTCACAAAATGGTTGTTCTTTTATGGTAGTAGAGGCGCACTCAGAACCCTTACCCCAAAAATACAGTTAGGTTGCTGGTGATGGGATGCCTTTTATTCTTCTTATTTTAATCAGAGGGGACACACTGAATTTGGAACACTTTTACCACCCCTGATTCTTTACCATTTGGAATCTGCTGGTCTCTGCTTGCCTTCCCAGTGAGCTCGAATTATATGCTCAATTTGCGGACACCATGGCAATCTGTGGGCTCTCTCCATGGCAGATGGGAAGCCAGGCACATGGGAGAGCTGTATAATTTATGTGCTGTTTTTTGTCTCTGAGTTGTTTTGGAGGCACTTAGCATGTAGGAATGGAGGCAGTTTTCCGAACTGGCAGGATAGGACGTCTGCCAATTCCCAGTGTGCTTAAATGGGAAATGTGGAGAGACTTATGTTCATGGGCACCGTTGAGAGGCTTTTCAGATTCAGTGGAAAAATCTGAACTGAGCTTTTGAGAGGGGTCCTACAAAAGAGAGCAAGTGAGTGTCTCTGCCGCAAGCAGACAATCCCAACATTGATTTAATTTTATGTGTCAAATAATTACAATATATAGATTGAAATCCCTGAACAACTGGTTCTCTGTGTGGATGCAGGCCTGGGCCTCCGAGGCCTAGAACGGACTTCCGGCATCCCCGCACTTCCAGTGGGCCGTTCTAGGCCTGGGAGGCCTCCTCCAGGCCTCGGAGGCCTAGAACGGACTTCCGGAAGTGGCATCCTCGCACTTCCAGTGGGCTGTTCTAGGCCTGGGAGGCCTCCTCCAGGCCTCGGAAGCCTAGAACGGACTTCCGGAAGTGGCATCCTCGCACTTCCAGTGGGCTGTTCTAGGCCTGGGAGGCCTTCTCCAGGCCTCCGAGGCCTAGAACGGACTTCCGGAAATGGCATCCTCGCACTTCTGGTAGGCTGTTCAAGGCCTGGAAGGCATCCTCCAGGAGTGCATTCAGCCGGTTCTCCGAACTCAACAAAATTTAGCTTGCGAACCGGGTGAATCCCATCACTGAATTGAACAAACAGGTAATCGTGGTGGTGCAGTGGTTAGAATGCAGTATTGCAGGCTACTTCTTCTAACTGCCAGCTGTTAGATTGCCCCCAACAATCCAGGTCCTCATTTTACCGACTTTGGAAGGATGGAAGGCTGAGTCAACCTTGAGCCGGTCAGGATCGAACTTCTGGCAGTGAGCAGAGCTAGCCTGCATTCTAACCACTGCACCACCATGGCTCCCACATTACAGAGGATGTACAGTATAACATGTCTTACTATGATTTTTATACGCTTACATGCTGTTTTAATTGTACTCATGAAAGAATTACCAAGTAGAGACAATAAATGTCTTTTTTGTTTGTGAGACTGTAGGCCATGATTATAATTTCTATGGTTTGTCACAGACGCAGCCAGATGTTCAGACTGGATTTGCCATTTCTATTTGCCTATCAAGTTCTTCCCAGGAACTATTATTATTACTTTAGTTTCTGAATTGTGTAAAGCCCTTTGGAGTTGAGCACATCAAAAATTGGAAGGAGGAAGGGAGGGAGTGCTATCATGTCACCCCTAGTCCTTCTTTTCACTAGACTATTGAGAGTCATATGGCATACAAGTTGAATACTGCATCCAGTTTTGGTCACCACAATGTAAAAAAAGATGCTGAGACTCTAGAAAGAGTGCAGAGAAGAGCAACAAAGATGATTAGGGGACTGGAGGCTAAAACATATAAGGAACGGTTGCTGGAATTGGGTAGGTCTAGTTTAACGAAGAGAAGGACGAGAGGGGACATGATAGCAGTATTCCAGTATCTCAGGGGCTGCCACAAAGAAGAGGGAGTCAAGCTATTCTCCAAAGCACCTGAAGCAACGGATGGAAACTAATTAAGGAGAGAAGTAACCTAGAACTAAGGAGAAACTCCCTGACAGTGAGGACAATTAACCAGTGGAACAACCTGCCTCCAGAAGTGGTGAATGCACCAACACTGGAAGTTTTTAAGAAGAGACTGGACAGCCATTTGTCTGAAATGGTATAGGGTTTCCTGCCTGAGCAGGGGGTTGGACTAGATGACCTCCAAGGTCCCTTCCAACTTTATTATTATTATTATTATTATTATTATTATTATTATTATTATTATTATTATTATTATTATTATTTTGTTACGCATTATTGCAGCCTGGGAGTACATACGCTGACCATGTGACCGTTGGATGGAATGTATCTGCATTACTGCCAGAGACCCATATTGACTGTCTTCAAATATTATCGTGTTTTACAACCATCTCACATGCTATTCTACAGATCTAGCAATTCACTTTTCTGTGTTGTAGATCCTCATCTAAGGACAATAGATCTTTGTTTGTACGAATCTAAAGAAAATGTAAAACACAGCTTGAATTCAGTCCTTGCTTTGAGTGCAAGAGACAATAAGATATTGTGAAAAGAAACTTTAGGACAGAATCCATCTTGAGGGGGGATTTTTTGTTGTTGTTGTTTTTAACCAGTTCAAAGCAAGAACTCAAATGAAATCTCCTAAGCACACAACATGCTGTTGTTTCTCTGGACACATACCAAAAGTGAATACATGCCCCAAAACAACAAAAACAACAACAACAGCTTGTTACTGACAAATATATGCAGAGCTTATCATATCTTAATAAAGCCACAGAGGCCTTGAAGCAGTGAACAACTAATCTTTATTAAACATCAGATAAATTCTTAATATGACCTTGCCGTAAACCTTACCGCTAGCAAATCTTGCCAATATTTAATGAGCTGCTTTGTTCAATACGCCATACAGAAATAATACCGCTATGAGGAAGAAGAGAGAAAAGAATTCCCACCTACTTCTAACAAAAGCACACCAATAAACAAGGGACTTCATTAATTTATGGCCCACATCTAAACTCCCAGGTGGGCCAAACATTAAATGTTCTTTATAAGCAAACTGATAAGACATTATAGGGCAGAAAGCTCCGAGTTTTGTTTGGTTTTTAAAATATTCTGAGCAACACCATAATATTTCCGGAAATCATATTTAGAAAATAAGAATAGGGCTATCATTGTTGTATGGTGGCTGGAGGTGGGTGGCCATATAAGTGCAGAGAAGAGCATCAAAGATGATCAGCGGACTGGAGGCTAAAACATATAAAGAACGGTTGCTGGAATTGGGTAGGTCTAGTTTAATGAAGAGAAGGACGAGGGTTGACATGATAGCGGGGTTCCAATATCTCAGGGGTTGACACAAAGAAGAGGGAGTCAAGCTATTCTCCAAAGCACCGGAAGTCAAGACAAGAAGCAACGGATGGAAACTAAACGAGGAGAGAAGCAACCTAGAACTAAGGAGAGATTTCCTGACAGTGAGAACAATTAACCAGTGGAACAACCTGTCTCCAGAAGTTGTGAATGCTCCAACACTGAAAGTTTTAAAGAAGAGATTGGACAACCATTTGTCTGAAATGGTATAGGGCTTCCTGCCTGAGCAGGGGGTTGGACTAGAAGACCTCCAAGGTCCCTTCCAACTCTATTCTGATTTGAACAAGATAGGGTTGGGAAATAATTCTTCTTGAAACCTGGGAAAAAAATTCATCATGCTTTCATACAGTAGAAGGGCAACGGTGGTTCGGTATAAATCAGCAGATTTATGTCAGCAGAGGAAATAAATCAGAAAATTGTTTTTCTGTTTCTGAAAATGGAAAAATAAGGAAGGACGGCCGACTCTGTGCATTAGATATGCTTCCTACTGTTTCAATAGTGCCCGTGGCAAGTTTTTGCAGACTGGTGCTAATAATGTTTTCCTCTCCATTCCTAGTTCTTGGATCCAATGCCAAGACTCGCAAACTAGCAATGTTAATTGAGCCATCTTGGTCTAGTTGGCAAATTCCCAATTCCACCTACAATGCATCGACTTTTAAGAACGGCTCTGACCGAGGATTAAATCAGTTGACAAAGAGGTTCATTTTTTTTTAATCCCGGTCTTAACTCATGTGACATCCTTTCGTCCATTATCTTTGCCAAGAGGGCCGTTCAATTGGTTAATAACAATAGTCCCATGGTTCATTGCCCTCCCCCATAAGAGTAATGGTGTGAATTCTTCAAGATAGCTTCTTAGACAATTATCGGCATTTCAACCTTGAAGAGCAACAAAGAGGTCAACGGTTCAATCCCTCAGGGGTTCTTTGGTGTTCATCAAATTAAAAATGAAAAGGAAGGAAGTCATCCTTGAATGTTGACCAAACTGCAAGTTTCCTTCTCAAAAGAAAGTATCTTTTGATTTGGAAAGCTTAGAGCAGACATGTCAAACACAAGGCCTGGGGGCCGGATGCGGCCCGTGAAGTAGTTTCATGTGGCCTGTGAAGCCATCCTGGAAACAGTGAGGGAATGGCTCCCACTGCCTTGGCCCTGGCCCAGGCCAGCCGGGAGCCAATGTACAATTTTGTGGTGGCCATCTTGGCACTTGCCCTGGTGGACCATGCCTTGGCATTTGCCCCAGTCCCACCCCCTTCTGCCAGAGACCCTCAGATCTGTCCCACTCCTGCCCAGGCCCCCCATAGGCACCCTTGACGCGAATGATGTAGAACTGGCCATGCCCACCCAGTAGACCACACCCACTCCATCCACGCCCACCCAGTAGGCTGCACCCACCCTGGCCACACCCACCAGCCCCCCCCCAAGGGCAACCGCAAGGCTGATGCGGCCCTCAGTGAACTTGAGTTTGACACCCCTGGCTTAGAGGTAGGTCTTTCTCCTTTATGGTCTTTTTGTAAGATTTCTGAGTTGCCAGGTCATTCTCTACTATGTTTTAAGGGCTGTGAAAAAAAAATGAGGTGCTCTAGATTGCCAAAATGGCAATCTCTTCCTAAATTTTTCAGGATGACGGTATTAACATTTCTTTTAAAAACATAAGGCACTCCATGACTTTCTTAAAAGCCAGGCAATGGAAATTAAAAGGAAAATTAAAATACAATATGACGTGTATAAAATATAAAATGCACCTGATGTTACCTCCCCATCAGAAGACCCTCCCCTGATGTTTCCCACACTTGACCCCTCTCAAGACCCCTCAGTTGATGTGATTCACACCTGACCTCTCACAAGACCCCTCACTTAATGTGACCCATACCTGACCCCTCACAAGACCCATTACAAGACTCATCATAAGACCCTCACCTGATGTGATCCACACCTGACCCCTCACAAGACCCATCACTAGACTCTCACCAGACCCTCACCTGACGTGACCCTCCCATTACAAGATCTGCTGACCACACAAAGCCCCTATAAGCAGAAGAACACCAACATTGACAATCTCCCTAAATTCCACTGAAGATGTCACCTAGTCTGGTAACGAAACATTTGGAAACCAACCCACAGCCCAGAGGACGAACCTCCACCCTCAAAATTCAATATGTTTCAATTTCACGCTTGGTTTCCCCTCCCGATGAGTACATCAATTATAAATCTTAATGGGGTGTGTGACTTTGCCTACGATGGCATATTTCATCAATGTCTGGAGTGAGGACGGCTAAAATTTTAGGGTTGGTACAACCTTCATCTTACACATCACGTAAGTTTAGTTGTAGCAAGTGACAAAAATCCAAGGAAATTGAAGTCGTCAAAACTTCAAAAGAGCTTCCCTTATTCATTACATTTTTAGTCTGCCCACAACTCAGTTTCCTTATTGTCATTAAATCTTTGGAGGTGTGAGAACTGAATGTTGTTGTTGTTCAGTTGCTAAGTCATGACTCTTTGCAATCTCATGGACCATAGCGTGCCCGGCCCCCTGTCCTTCACTGTCTCTTGGAGTTTGCCAAAATTCATGTTCATCATGAATGATGAACCATCTCCTCTCTAACCATCTCCTCCTCTGCTGTCCCCTTCTCCTTTGGCCTTCCATCTTCCCCAACATCAGGGTCTTATCCAAGAAGTCCTCTGTTCTTATTTGGTGGCCAAAGTCTTTGAGCTTTGTCCTTCAGCATTGTCCTTCCAAAGACCATTCAGGGTTGATTTCCTTCAGGATCGACTATTTGATCTCCTGGCAGTCCAAGGGACTTTCAAGAATCTTCTCCAACACCAGGACTGATTGTTAACTATACTTATTATTTCTTTTGTGACATGTTATGCAGTGTATCATGTGTGCTAGATAGCAACGTAAGATCAACACCCAATTCTGAAACGGACAGAAATAGGCCAATTACTGATGTTCATTTGCTTAAAAGCAAGCAAGTGCAATTTGCTTGAGTGCAGGGGTCTTCAAACTTGGCCCTTTTATGACTTGAGGACTTCAACGCCCAGAATTCCTCAGCCAGGCACGCTGGCTGAGGAATTCTGGGAGTTGAAGTCCACAAGTCATAAAAGAGTCAAGTTTGAAGACCCCTGCTTTAGTGTGAAATGGTAGGCTAGGAATTTTAAGGCAGAATATTTTGGGGTTTTCTTATTGGAGAAGATTCCTGAGAATACTGTGGACAACCAAGAAATGCAACAAATAGGCCAGATTTCACACTTGAGGTACAAATGACCAGGCTCAAATTATCTTATTCTGGACACACGATGCAACAGCCAGTTTTGGGGAAACGTGGAAGGAAAGAGAAGAAGAGGACAACTAAGAGCAAGGGACTCAGTTGCACTGGGGATGGGTCTACCCTTGGAAGACCAGGTCTTCCCATTTGGTGGCCAAAGTATTTGAGATTCAGCTTCAGGATCTGTCCTTCCAGGGTTGATTAGAGGGAGTTATATTCTTATAAACCTCACTCAACTCCGTACATTTCAGAACTCTAGTACAGAATTGTCTGTCATGGTTGTCTCAGTGGTGCTTTCTCAACAGGCAACTGGACTTTGTTTTTCCTTGAAGACACTTCGCTTCTCATCCAAGAAGCTTCAGGACAGAAGTGGAAGGAAAGGGAAGAAGAGGACAACTAAGAGCAAGGGACTCAGTTGCACTGGGGATGGGTCCAACCTTGGAAGACCAGGTTTAGGGAAAAGTTGTCGTGGAGAAAATCTATCTATGCAGTTGCTAGGAGAAGAAATGGACTTGATTGCACATAATCAACCCGATCACCTTATTACTTAATTTTTCTTCCTTAGTCCAAAATCTGAATTTCACCCTCAAAAGAGTTTTGTGCCATCTCTACATCCTGGAACAGGAAAACAAAGGATAGGCTTCCTTATTGTCTGAGACGCAATGCCACACAGGATGTCGAGAAAGGAGCTTGTTATTATTTCATGAAGTTACAAATTGTCTGTTTTCATTCAATTACTCCTAGGCTTAAATGAATGATGGGTTTTTCAGAACTCATTTTTTGGGGGGGGAGGGGAATTGGCACGACTGATTAAAGGAATAAACTAACTCAAGGGCTAATTAACTTGTAGCATGTGAGCCATGATGTAATCTTAGAGAAAGAGGATGTGCATTTATAACTGCTATAAAAGACAACGGGAAGCCACTCCTTGATCTTTCTTTTCTTTTTCTTTATTTGTCTTGTTTCTTTCAAGTCTTTTCTATGTACTTATACCTTCCTTTCCTTTCCTTTCTCCACTCTTCCTTCCTTCCTTCCTTCCTTCCTTCCTTCCTTCCTTTCTTTCTTTCTTTCTTTCTTTCTTTCTTCCATCCCCCTTTCCTTTCTTTTCTCCACTCTCCACCCTTCCTTCCTTCCTTCCTTCCTTTCTCTTTCTTTCTTTTTTTCCCTCCCTCCATCCCCCTTTCCTTCCCTTTCCTTTTCTTTCTTTTCCTTTCTCGACTCTCCTTCCTTCCTTCCTTCCTTCCTTCCTTCCTTCCCTTTCTTTCCTCCCTCCCCCTTTCCTTTCCCTTCTCCCCTCTCCTTCCTTCCTTCCTTCCTTCCTTCCTTCCTTCTTTCCTTCTTTCCTTCCTTCCTTCCTTCCTTCCTTTCTTTCTCTTTCTTTCTTTTTTCCTCCCTCCATCCCCCTTCCCTTCCCTTCCTTCCCTTTCCTTTCCTCCACTCTCCTTCCTTTCTTCCTCTCTCCTTCCCTCTTCTTTTCCCCCTTCCCTTCCTTTCCTTTCGCAGGAGTGTAGATACTATTTGATATTAAACTAGTGAAAGAGGACATTGGGAATCCGATTGTTACAAACAAGCACAAAAGGCGTTCTCTCCTGGGCTACGTTTGAGCAATATATTGCAATACTTGAGACGGAAAGACCGGGTAGAGTTCGTTTGTCGCCACTATTCGGAATGATGCAATGCATTACCAAGGAGAAGGAAAACAAGAAGAAAGGGAATCTCCCACAGTGCCGATTTTGTCCAGTACAAGAAACAAAATTTGAACAAGTGGTATCAAGCAAATACATCACTCAGGGTAGATAACGGTAAGTTCAATGCTTAATGGCAGCTATTGGCTTCTATGGGCTGCAGCTGGGAGAGAATGGAAAAAGAGGAAAGACTGTGGTCTCATCCTGGCAAATGGGCTGGTTGTCTGTCTGTCTGTCTGTCTGTCTGTCTGTCTGTCTGTGTATCATATATCTATCATCTACATCTGTCTGTCTATCATCTATATCTATCATCTACATCTGTCTGTCTGTCTACCATCTATATCTATCATCTACATCTGTTTGTCTGTCTGTCTATCTCTATTTATCTGTCTCTCTATTTTCTATATATGTCTGTCTGTCTGTCTGTCTGTCTGTCTGTCTGTCTATCTGTCTGTCTGTCTATCTATCTATCTATCTATCTATCTATCTATCTATCTATCTATCTATCTATCTATCTATCTATCTATCTATCTATCTATCTATCTATCTATCTATCTATCTATCTATCTATCTATCTATCTATCTATCTAGTCTATACTCTCCACAGCATTAGGGATACACAGAGTGTCTATAGGAGGAATAGCTAAGACAGTGTCATTCCATTAAAGTTGGCTCTGATTTATTCACAGCATGAAAGGAAAGCTCTGAGACAGCCAAGACAAGTATGCTTTTTCATAGCTTCATTGTTTGTATCACAGTCCGAACTTGCACCATTTCGGCATTCATTTGGTGCTTTTCCTAAATAAACCGATGCAAACATTCCTGCAAACACACACAGGACTTGCGCACATCTCTCATGCCATTATTATTATAATATATATATATATATTTCTGCACAACATGATTCAAAATTAGGCACATTTATAACACGGTGCTCCCTGGAGGTTTTAGATTTCAACTCCAATTATAACCCCGAACAACGTAGCCAAGGGAATTGATGGAAATATAAATCTGTCATATTTGGAAAGGAGAAGGTTGCTTATTCCTAGATACCCTTTTTGAAAGGCGTGCTGGCCTGGCAAACTGCATCACAAATTCAATCAATCAGAATGGAGTTGGAAGGGACCTTGGCGTGCAGATCGGCATGTAACTATGGTTTGCTTACGGATGGTCAGCCATAGTGTCCAGCGGCCAGTCATCTCCAGTAGCAAATAAATAACCATCGTTTTGGTGACCTTCAACGAGAGTCATGTCTTAGAAAGTGTAGCTAGGTTGAGTGCATATTAAAAGGAAAAAAAAAACAATATTCTCCTCCAGCTTTTCCTGGTGACTTTGGTGAAAATTTTAATGGTAAATTTTAAAATTTTTTAATTTTACCAGCTGTTGGGTTATTTCTTTTATAAATCAAACAAGCTTCTGCAGAACATCCTAAAAGTCTTATACCTCAGTTCAAACAGGCTCAATCTCCATTAATTTAACAATTCTTAAACAATTAATCAGTTCCAATATCTCAGGGGCTGCCACAAAGAATAGAGAGTCAAGCTATTCTCCAAAGCACCTGAAGGCAGGACGAGAAGCAACGGATGGAAATTCATCAAGGAGAGAAGCAACCTAGAACTAAGGAGAAATTTCCTGACAGAACAATTAATCAGTGGAACAACCTGCCTCCAGAAGATGTGAATCCTCCAACACTGGAAGTTTTTAAGAAAAGACTGGACAGCCATTTGTCTGAAATGGTATAGGGTTTCCTGCCTAAGCAGGGGGTTGGACTAGAATACCTCCAAGGTCCGTTCCAACTTTATTATTACTATTATTATTATTATTATTATTATTATTATTATTATTATTATTATTATTATTATTATTATTATTATCATTATTTAACCTTTATTGCCATTTTTTTTACTGTGGCACACTGGCACACATTAAAAATGAAATTCTGTTGCCTGCTCTCAAAAGTGTACACATACATAACACACATATAGACATGCTATATATACTTCTAATAACATTAAAACTAATGTTATATATACTATATATATACATATGCTATATATATACATATGTAGATTCCTACACCCTTACATATAAATATTAATCACTGTCCATCTTGAATACATAGCGGAAAGGGGAAGCGTTAAAGAGTTCACAAAGTTAATACTGTATGGAACAAAACTGTGGCTGAATCTGGATGTTCTGCTTCGGATACCACGGAGCCCCCCCTCCCAAAAGGTAACAAAGAAAACAAGTCGTGGAGAGAATGTGTCATGTCCCAGATAGTCTTGTGGACACTGCTCAAGCAACCCTTGTGTGCCATGTCCTGGATGGGAGGGAGGGAACTGCCAATGATCTTTTCTGCCGTCCTCACCACTTTCTGCACTGCCTTCCTGTCTGAAGCAGGGATGCTTTCAAACCAGACTGTGATGCTGTATGACAGGATGCTCTCTCTGTAGAAAGTGATAAGGACAGGGGAAGGAAGATGTGCTTTTCTCATGCGATGCAGAAAATGCAGGCGCTGCTGTGCCTGCTTCATGGGGTCTCGCTGTTGAGCGACCAAACCAACCTACCCTAGCCTAAAAGATTAATAATCTTTTAGATTTGTTTTGTCTTATAACAATTGGCACCCATTGAGAGCTGCCAGCTCTGGGCTCAAAACACAGAAGATGCTGAACCAGCTTCAAGCATACATGTTCTCCAGTGATTCTAAATGGATCTGGCAGAATTAATTGGGCCAACAGTTGCAGCAAAAAACGGTATTTCTCAGGGACCCCAAATACAGACATTCTACAGCTGTTTCAGTATAAATTTATCAAGTAAATTCACTGTAAATTGTTTACAGTAGCGTTGAAACCTGTGTGGGGAAAAAAAGCATTATACCTTCAGGCATTACTATTTCTCACTGGGAATGCTCTAAAGCATAAGTCATGCCTTCAACAAAATACTGTTTCATTTATGACAATGGTTCATAGATGCCTTATGAAGTTTTGATGAAGAAATTACTGGCGTTGCAGTTCTCTTTCTATTTAGCAGCTGGCATTTGTTTATTGGGCCTTAGCTAATACCTATAGATTTCGCTTTGACTTTTTCAGTAGAAAAAAAAATCAATATAAGAATAATAGCTATGAGGAAGCTAATCACCAGTTTGTGAGAACATGAGCGAAAGGTTAGATAAGGAGACCCAAACTCATTGGTAGCCTCACACTGCAGTGAACAGGGACATACATTCAATTTTACAGCTACTATGATTGTTGGCCGAGTAGGGACAAAAACAGCCAGAGAAATGATTGAAGCCAAGGTCAACAGGAGTGCTGATTTACCACCAGCATATCACTTACTTAGGAACCGAGGATGTGTCAGCATAAGGAAATTACAATCAACAATTTAATAGCAATTTAAGAATGTCCGGGATGAGATGAGTCTTTAAGAATATTTTGAGCTTTCCTAAGACAACGGGAACTGTACAGTTCGTTGGGGGGGGGAGGAGAGGGCAGCCAATAATCCTCTGGGCGACGGTAATCACCCTCTGGAGCAATTTCCTATCTGCTACTGTCCAGTTGGCAAACCACACACAAACGCAATAGGTTAGAACGCTCTCTATGGAGCAGCGGTAGAAGGTCACCAGCAGTTTTTCGCTCAGTTGTTGTTTCCTGAGAAATCTCAAGAAATATAATCTCCGCTGGACCTTCTTAACCAACGCCATAACATGAGCACTCCAGGTCAGGTCCTCCTTTATAGTAACACCCAGAAACCTAAAGCTGCCCCCCCACTCCACATGGTTTCCGCTGATGATCAGGGGCTGAATGTCTGATCTCTCTCTCTCTCTCTCTCTCTCTCTCTCTCTCTCTCTCTCTCTCTCTCTCTCAGCTATTACCAAGGCAACGAACAGATAAAAAGAACTTTAAGCATCACACTTGCACAAATAATGGTGTTCAATATAAAAAGGTCAAATATCTAGGAAACTATTTGCTTAAAAGTATTGTTAAAAATAATTTCTTCACGGGTTTGGAATGGTGGATGAAGAAAGTTAAAATTGTCTTGGATAGGTAGACTTACAGCCATAATAAAAAAAAACATTCTTTATTGTGCTCTAAATGATTCTAATAAAAATGGAAAGCGAGGTATTAAATTATATCTGTTTAACTCAAATCACAGATTGTATGGCACCCCTTTATGGTTCAGCTATCTCTACTGAAAAAGCAGAGATTCCAGATGGCCTGCACAGATATCTGGTCCGATAAAGCAGAAATAAACAAGCTCATGAGAGATTATGTGATAATAAGAAGCATATTAAAAGTTTGGGATGAGTAGAGGGAAGGAATTAGTCCAGACCATGTCCTCTCTCATCTCATTAAAAATGAGGGCATTGGATGAGGGGATAGATGGGGAACTCATCAAATTTGCAGACGACAACAAGCTGGCAGGAATAGCCAACATTCCAGAAGACAGGCTTAGGATACAGGAGGATCTGGACAGATTTGAACACTGGGCACTATCTAACAAAATGAAATTCAATGGTGAAAAAAGTAAGGTTCTACATTTAGGCAAGAAAAACCAAATGCACAGGTATAGTATAGGGGGTACCTCACTCAATAGTAGCAACTGTGAGAGGGATCTCGGAGTCCTAGTGGACAGTCCCTTAAACAGGAGCCAGCCGTGTGCTGCAGCTGCCAAAAAAGCCAACACAGTCCTAGGCTGCATTAACAGAGGGATAGAG